>NC_068434.1:2796960-2811044 GCF_023373465.1 Oncorhynchus keta
ATAAGTAGAAATGCTGTGGTTTTGAGTGGAGGGGGAGGGCCAGGCTGAATGAATCCCAGACAAACCACAACACTTCCTTTTTGTCATTCTATTTCATTCTCTATATTTAAATTACCTGCTAGGTGAGCCTGGAGTGGAGTCAACCACATCCACACCAAGCAACTACAACTCATTGTATTGATGGATCTTCACAGCTACCTTTACCTCTACCACAGCAGCAGCATTGCAGGCTCTTCTTGTCACACAACAGGAAGCAGGAAGCAAAGTACTCGGTGTCTCACCTTTCTTGATGTTGTGTCCCTGGGTCAGGTGTACTCCGTTGTAGGTGGACATGGCCAGGTGAGACATGCTCATCTTGGTGGAGGAGAGGTTGGTGGGAGTCCCTACTGGAGAGTAGTTAAAGATGGCCGACCCGTAGCTCTGACGACGTCCCTCACGGCGGTTGCTGTCGATAGCTACCTGGAGCTCTCCGGGGGAGCTCAGGCCCCTCTTTTCACATTCGTAAGGGTAGAGGTACTTCATATACCTGCAGGAAGGGAACAGGAACAGTATGAGGAGGACATTTCACAACATTTTACTGCAAGAGAATGGTGACTGTTAACAAGGTTACATTATGTCATTTATTACAGATGGTGACTGTTAACAAGGTTACATTATGTCATTTATTACAGATGGTGACTGTTAACAAGGTTACATTGTCATTTATTACAGATGGTAACTGTCAACAAGGTTACATTATGTCATTTATTACAGATGGTGACTGTTAACAAGGTTACATTATGTCATTTATTACAGATGGTGACTGTTAACAAGGTTACATTGTCATTTATTACAGATGGTAACTGTCAACAAGGTTACATTATGTCATTTATTACAGATGGTGACTGTTAACAAGGTTACATTATGTCATTTATTACAGATGGTGACTGTTAACAAGGTTATATTATGTAATTTATTACAGATGGTTATATTATGTCATTTATTACAGATGGTTACATTATGTCATTCATTACAGATGGTGACTGATAACAGCCAACCTATACAACATATAGTGTTAAGTGTAAATAATAGTAAACAACATCTTGGCTGTACATTTACTACATAAGCCTTGCTCTCTAGGATGGCCAGAAGAACAGGAAACTGCGTTGAGGATGATGCAATGGCTTCCTCTCCACTGTGATCCGGACTAGACAGGGTGAAGGGTCGATGTTTAACCTCTCCGCTGTGATCCGGACTAGACAGGGTGAAGGGTCGATGTTTAACCTCTCCGCTGTGATCCGGACTAGACAGGGTGAAGGGTCGATGTTTAACCTCTCTGCTGTGATCCGGACTAGACAGGGTGAAGGGTCGATGTTTAACCTCTCTGCTGTGATCCAGACTAGACACGTGAATCCCCCTCTACTCCAACCCCATCGTTACTATCCATCATGCAGGTTAGAATGGCTGTAATGGTAGTAATGCTCACACCACCAGAGCAGAAAATATATGTTATTGTGCCTATCAATACTCAGCTAAATCCTAATGACAGTGTCGTACGGCAGTGGTGATTCAATATGTATTCATGAGAAGAACAGCAGGCTGGGTGTTAGATAACTTATAGAACATTATTTATAGAATATTATGCTGACATATTATTCTGAATTAAATGTAGTGTCACGGGGAAAGGGTGTCATTTCCTTAACCTGAGACGGCATTTCAATCTGGGAATCAGCTTTGACTCCTTTGAATCTAACACACGCATATCTAACACACGCATATCTAACACACGCATATCTAACACACGCATATCTAACACACGCATATCTAACACACGCATATCTAACACACGCATATCTAACACACGTATATCTAACACAAGCATATCTAACACACGCATATCTAACACACGCATATCTAACACACGCATATCTAACACACGCATATCTAACACACGCATATCTAACACACGCATATCTAACACATTAAACGTATGTTTTATGCGGTTCCAACACACAAGTTGTTCTAGTACTCTGCAAGGCTACTGGTTCTGCTTCACTACTGCAGGAGCTAAACGGAATAAGGTATTAGTCAAATAAGATGAAGCAGGTTATCTCCAGTAATCTCCTGTAGTGTCCAGTTGTCTCCAGTTGTCTCCAGTTGTCTCCAGTTGTCTCCAGTTATATCCAGTTATATCCAGTTATATCCAGTTATACCCAGTTATACCCAGTTGTCACCAGTTATCACCAGCAGTGTCACTCACTGTGTTAATGTAAGGTGTACCCGTACAGAGCTTCACTCACTGTGTTAATGTATGGTGTACCCGTACAGAGCATCACTCACTGTGTTAATGTATGGTGTACCCGTACAGAGCTTCACTCACTGTGTTAATGTATGGTGTACCCGTACAGAGCATCACTCACTGTGTTAATGTATGGTGTACCCGTACAGAGCTTCACTCACTGTGTTAATGTATGGTGTACCCGTACAGAGCTTCACTCACTGTGTTAATGTATGGTGTACAGAGCTTCACTCACTGTGTTAATGTATGGTGTACCCGTACAGAGCATCACTCACTGTGTTAATGTATGGTGTACCCGTACAGAGCTTCACTCACTGTGTTAATGTATGGTGTACCCGTACAGAGCTTCACTCACTGTGTTAATGTATGGTGTACCCGTACAGAGCATCACTCACTGTGTTAATGTATGGTGTACCCGTACAGAGCATCACTCACTGTGTTAATGTATGGTGTACCCGTACAGAGCTTCACTCACTGTGTTAATGTATGGTGTACCCGTACAGAGCATCACTCACTGTGTTAATGTATGGTGTACCCGTACAGAGCTTCACTCACTGTGTTAATGTATGGTGTACCCGTACAGAGCATCACTCACTGTGTTAATGTATGGTGTACCCGTACAGAGCATCACTCACTGTGTTAATGTATGGTGTACCCGTACAGAGCTACACTCACTGTGTTAATGTATGGTGCACCCGTACAGAGCTCACTCACTGTGTTAATGTATGGTGTACCCGTACAGAGCATCACTCACTGTGTTAATGTATGGTGTACCCGTAGAGCTTCACTCACTGTGTTAATGTATGGTGTACAGAGCTTCACTCACTGTGTTAATGTATGGTGTGTACAGAGCTTCACTCACTGTGTTAATGTATGGTGTACCCATACAGAGCTTCACTCACTGTGTTAATGTAAGGTGTACCCGTACAGAGCTTCACTCACTGTGTTAATGTATGGTGTACAGAGCTTCACTCACTGTGTTAATGTATGGTGTACCCATACAGAGCTTCACTCACTGTGTTAATGTATGGTGTACCCGTACAGAGCATCACTCACTGTGTTAATGTATGGTGTACCCGTACAGAGCTTCACTCACTGTGTTAATGTATGGTGTACCCGTACAGAGCTTCACTCACTGTGTTAATGTAAGGTGTACAGAGCTTCACTCACTGTGTTAATGTATGGTGTACCCGTACAGAGCTTCACTCACTGTGTTAATGTATGGTGTACCCGTACAGAGCTACACTCACTGTGTTAATGTATGGTGTACCCGTACAGAGCTTCACTCACTGTGTTAATGTATGGTGTACCCGTACAGAGCTTCACTCACTGTGTTAATGTATGGTGTACCCGTACATAGCTTCACTCACTGTGTTAATGTATGGTGTACCCGTACAGAGCTTCACTCACTGTGTTAATGTATGGTGTACCCGTACAGAGCTTCACTCACTGTGTTAATGTATGGTGTACCCGTACAGAGCTTCACTCACTGTGTTAATGTATGGTGTACCCGTACAGAGCTACACTCACTGTGTTAATGTATGGTGTACCCGTACAGAGCTTCACACTGTGTTAATGTATGGTGTACAGAGCTCACTCACTGTGTTAATGTATGGTGTACCCGTACAGAGCATCACTCACTGTGTTAATGTATGGTGTACCCGTACAGAGCTACACTCACTGTGTTAATGTATGGTGTACCCGTACAGAGCATCACTCACTGTGTTAATGTATGGTGTACCCGTACAGAGCTTCACTCACTGTGTTAATGTATGGTGTACCCGTACAGAGCTTCACTCACTGTGTTAATGTATGGTGTACCCGTACAGAGCATCACTCACTGTGTTACTGTAAGGTGTACAGAGCATCACTCACTGTGTTAATGTAAGGTGTACCCATACAGAGCTTCACTCACTGTGTTAATGTATGGTGTACCCGTACAGAGCATCACTCACTGTGTTAATGTAAGGTGTACCCGTACAGAGCTTCACTCACTGTGTTAATGTATGGTGTACCCGTACAGAGCATCACTCACTGTGTTAATGTATGGTGTACCCGTACAGAGCATCACTCACTGTGTTAATGTATGGTGTACCCGTACAGAGCTTCACTCACTGTGTTAATGTATGGTGTACCCGTACAGAGCATCACTCACTGTGTTAATGTATGGTGTACCCGTACAGAGCTTCACTCACTGTGTTAATGTATGGTGTACCCGTACAGAGCTTCACTCACTGTGTTAATGTATGGTGTACCCGTACAGAGCTTCACTCACTGTGTTAATGTATGGTGTACAGAGCTTCACTCACTGTGTTAATGTATGGTGTACCCGTACAGAGCATCACTCACTGTGTTAATGTATGGTGTACCCGTACAGAGCTTCACTCACTGTGTTAATGTATGGTGTACCCGTACAGAGCTTCACTCACTGTGTTAATGTATGGTGTACCCGTACAGAGCTTCACTCACTGTGTTAATGTATGGTGTACCCGTACAGAGCATCACTCACTGTGTTAATGTATGGTGTACCCGTACAGAGCATCACTCACTGTGTTAATGTATGGTGTACCCGTACAGAGCATCACTCACTGTGTTAATGTAAGGTGTACCCGTACAGAGCTCACTCACTGTGTTAATGTATGGTGTACCCGTACAGAGCTTCACTCACTGTGTTAATGTATGGTGTACCCGTACAGAGCTACACTCACTGTGTTAATGTAAGGTGTACCCGTACAGAGCATCACTCACTGTGTTAATGTAAGGTGTACCCGTACAGAGCATCACTCACTGTGTTAATGTATGGTGTACAGAGCTTCACTCACTGTGTTAATGTATGGTGTACCCGTACAGAGCATCACTCACTGTGTTAATGTAAGGTGTACAGAGCTTCACTCACTGTGTTAATGTATGGTGTACAGAGCTTCACTCACTGTGTTAATGTATGGTGTACAGAGCTTCACTCACTGTGTTAATGTATGGTGTACCCATACAGAGCTTCACTCACTGTGTTAATGTAAGGTGTACCCGTACAGAGCTTCACTCACTGTGTTAATGTATGGTGTACAGAGCTTCACTCACTGTGTTAATGTATGCCCATACAGAGCTTCACTCACTGTGTTAATGTATGGTGTACCTTCACTCACTGTGTTAATGTATGGTGTACAGAGCTTCACTCACTGTGTTAATGTATGGTGTACCCGTACAGAGCATCACTCACTGTGTTAATGTATGGTGTACCCGTACAGAGCTTCACTCACTGTGTTAATGTATGGTGTACCCGTACAGAGCTTCACTCACTGTGTTAATGTATGGTGTACCCGTAGAGCATCACTCACTGTGTTAATGTATGGTGTACCCGTACAGAGCTTCACTCACTGTGTTAATGTATGGTGTACCCGTACAGAGCTACACTCACTGTGTTAATGTATGGTGTACCCGTACAGAGCTTCACTCACTGTGTTAATGTATGGTGTACAGAGCTTCACTCACTGTGTTAATGTATGGTGTACCCGTACAGAGCTTCACTCACTGTGTTAATGTATGGTGTACCCGTACAGAGCTTCACTCACTGTGTTAATGTAAGGTGTACCCGTACAGAGCTTCACTCACTGTGTTAATGTATGGTGTACCCGTACAGAGCTACACTCACTGTGTTAATGTATGGTGTACCCGTACAGAGCATCACCACTGTGTTAATGTATGGTGTACCCGTACAGAGCTTCACTCACTGTGTTAATGTATGGTGTACCCGTACAGAGCTTCACTCACTGTGTTAATGTATGGTGTACCCGTACAGAGCATCACTCACTGTGTTACTGTAAGGTGTACAGAGCTCACTCACTGTGTTAATGTAAGGTGTACCCATACAGAGCTTCACTCACTGTGTTAATGTATGGTGTACCCGTACAGAGCATCACTCACTGAGTTAATGTAAGGTGTACCCGTACAGAGCTTCACTCACTGTGTTAATGTATGGTGTACCCGTACAGAGCATCACTCACTGAGTTAATGTAAGGTGTACCCGTACAGAGCATCACTCACTGTGTTAATGTAAGGTGTACCCGTACAGAGCTTCACTCACTGTGTTAATGTATGGTGTACAGAGCTTCACTCACTGTGTTAATGTATGGTGTACCCGTACAGAGCTTCACTCACTGTGTTAATGTAAGGTGTACCCGTACAGAGCTTCACTCACTGTGTTAATGTATGATGTACAGAGCTTCACTCACTGTGTTAATGTATGATGTACAGAGCTTCACTCACTGTGTTAATGTATGGTGTACAGAGCTTCACTCACTGTGTTAATGTATGGTGTACCTACAGCTTCACTCACTGTGTTAATGTATGGTGTACAGAGCTTCACTCACTGTGTTAATGTAAGGTGTACAGAGCTTCACTCACTGTGTTAATGTATGGCGTACAGAGCTTCACTCACTGTGTTAATGTATGGTGTACAGAGCATCACTCACTGTGTTAATGTATGGTGTACCCATACAGAGCTTCACTCACTGTGTTAATGTATGGTGTACCCGTACAGAGCTTCACTCACTGTGTTAATGTATGGTGTACAGAGCTTCACTCACTGTGTTAATGTATGGTGTACCCATACAGAGCTTCACTCACTGTGTTAATGTATGGTGTACCCGTACAGAGCATCACTCACTGTGTTAATGTATGGTGTACCCGTACAGAGCATCACTCACTGTGTTAATGTATGGTGTACCCGTACAGAGCATCACTCACTGTGTTAATGTATGGTGTACCCGTACAGAGCATCACTCACTGTGTTAATGTATGGTGTACCCGTACAGAGCTTCACTCACTGTGTTAATGTATGGTGTACCCGTACAGAGCATCACTCACTGTGTTAATGTATGGTGTACCCGTACAGAGCATCACTCACTGTGTTAATGTATGGTGTACAGAGCTTCACTCACTGTGTTAATGTATGGTGTACAGAGCTTCACTCACTGTGTTAATGTATGGTGTACCCGTACAGAGCATCACTCACTGTGTTAATGTATGGTGTACCCGTACAGAGCTTCACTCACTGTGTTAATGTATGGTGTACCCGTACAGAGCTTCACTCACTGTGTTAATGTATGGTGTACCCGTACAGAGCTTCACTCACTGTGTTAATGTATGGTGTACCCGTACAGAGCATCACTCACTGTGTTAATGTATGGTGTACCCGTACAGAGCATCACTCACTGTGTTAATGTATGGTGTACCCGTACAGAGCATCACTCACTGTGTTAATGTAAGGTGTACCCGTACAGAGCTTCACTCACTGTGTTAATGTATGGTGTACCCGTACAGAGCTTCACTCACTGTGTTAATGTATGGTGTACCCGTACAGAGCATCACTCACTGTGTTAATGTATGGTGTACCCATACAGAGCTACACTCACTGTGTTAATGTAAGGTGCACCCGTACAGAGCTACACTCACTGTGTTAATGTAAGGTGTACCCGTACAGAGCATCACTCACTGTGTTAATGTAAGGTGTACAGAGCTTCACTCACTGTGTTAATGTATGGTGTACAGAGCTTCACTCACTGTGTTAATGTATGGTGTACAGAGCTTCACTCACTGTGTTAATGTATGGTGTACCCATACAGAGCTTCACTCACTGTGTTAATGTAAGGTGTACCCGTACAGAGCTTCACTCACTGTGTTAATGTATGGTGTACAGAGCTTCACTCACTGTGTTAATGTATGGTGTACCCATACAGAGCTTCACTCACTGTGTTAATGTATGGTGTACCCGTACAGAGCATCACTCACTGTGTTAATGTATGGTGTACCCGTACAGAGCTTCACTCACTGTGTTAATGTATGGTGTACCCGTACAGAGCTTCACTCACTGTGTTAATGTAAGGTGTACAGAGCTTCACTCACTGTGTTAATGTATGGTGTACCCGTACAGAGCTTCACTCACTGTGTTAATGTATGGTGTACCCGTACAGAGCTACACTCACTGTGTTAATGTATGGTGTACCCGTACAGAGCTTCACTCACTGTGTTAATGTATGGTGTACAGAGCTTCACTCACTGTGTTAATGTATGGTGTACCCGTACATAGCTTCACTCACTGTGTTAATGTATGGTGTACCCGTACAGAGCTTCACTCACTGTGTTAATGTATGGTGTACCCGTACAGAGCTTCACTCACTGTGTTAATGTATGGTGTACCCGTACAGGCTTCACTCACTGTGTTAATGTATGGTGTACCCGTACAGAGCTACACTCACTGTGTTAATGTATGGTGTACCCGTACAGAGCTTCACTCACTGTGTTAATGTATGGTGTACAGAGCTTCACTCACTGTGTTAATGTATGGTGTACCCGTACAGAGCTTCACTCACTGTGTTAATGTATGGTGTACCCGTACAGAGCTACACTCACTGTGTTAATGTATGGTGTACCCGTACAGAGCATCACTCACTGTGTTAATGTATGGTGTACCCGTACAGAGCTTCACTCACTGTGTTAATGTATGGTGTACCCGTACAGAGCTTCACTCACTGTGTTAATGTATGGTGTACCCGTACAGAGCATCACTCACTGTGTTACTGTAAGGTGTACAGAGCATCACTCACTGTGTTAATGTAAGGTGTACCCATACAGAGCTTCACTCACTGTGTTAATGTATGGTGTACCCGTACAGAGCATCACTCACTGAGTTAATGTAAGTGTACCCGTACAGAGCTTCACTCACTGTGTTAATGTATGGTGTACCCGTACAGAGCATCACTCACTGTGTTAATGTATGGTGTACCCGTACAGAGCATCACTCACTGTGTTAATGTATGGTGTACCCGTACAGAGCTTCACTCACTGTGTTAATGTATGGTGTACCCGTACAGAGCATCACTCACTGTGTTAATGTATGAGTGTACCCGTACAGAGCTTCACTCACTGTGTTAATGTATGGTGTACCCGTACAGAGCTTCACTCACTGTGTTAATGTATGGTGTACCCGTACAGAGCTTCACTCACTGTGTTAATGTATGGTGTACAGAGCTTCACTCACTGTGTTAATGTATGAAAACCCGTACAGAGCATCACTCACTGTGTTAATGTATGGTGTACCCGTACAGAGCTTCACTCACTGTGTTAATGTATGGTGTACCCGTACAGAGCTTCACTCACTGTGTTAATGTATGGTGTACCCGTACAGAGCTTCACTCACTGTGTTAATGTATGGTGTACCCGTACAGAGCATCACTCACTGTGTTAATGTATGGTGTACCCGTACAGGCATCACTCACTGTGTTAATGTATGGTGTACCCGTACAGAGCATCACTCACTGTGTTAATGTAAGGTGTACCCGTACAGGCTTCACTCACTGTGTTAATGTATGGTGTACCCGTACAGAGCTTCACTCACTGTGTTAATGTATGGTGTACCCGTACAGAGCTACACTCACTGTGTTAATGTAAGGTGCACCCGTACAGAGCTACACTCACTGTGTTAATGTAAGGTGTACCCGTACAGAGCATCACTCACTGTGTTAATGTATGGTGTACAGAGCTTCACTCACTGTGTTAATGTATGGTGTACCCGTACAGAGCATCACTCACTGTGTTAATGTAAGGTGTACAGAGCTTCACTCACTGTGTTAATGTATGGTGTACAGAGCTTCACTCACTGTGTTAATGTATGGTGTACAGAGCTTCACTCACTGTGTTAATGTATGGTGTACCCATACAGAGCTTCACTCACTGTGTTAATGTAAGGTGTACCCGTACAGAGCTTCACTCACTGTGTTAATGTATGGTGTACAGAGCTTCACTCACTGTGTTAATGTATGGTGTACCCATACAGAGCTTCACTCACTGTGTTAATGTATGGTGTACCCGTACAGAGCTTCACTCACTGTGTTAATGTATGGTGTACAGAGCTTCACTCACTGTGTTAATGTATGGTGTACCCGTACAGAGCATCACTCACTGTGTTAATGTATGGTGTACCCGTACAGAGCTTCACTCACTGTGTTAATGTATGGTGTACCCGTACAGAGCTTCACTCACTGTGTTAATGTATGGTGTACAGAGCATCACTCACTGTGTTAATGTATGGTGTACCCGTACAGAGCTTCACTCACTGTGTTAATGTATGGTGTACCCGTACAGAGCTACACTCACTGTGTTAATGTATGGTGTACCCGTACAGAGCTTCACTCACTGTGTTAATGTATGGTGTACAGAGCTTCACTCACTGTGTTAATGTATGGTGTACCCGTACAGAGCTTCACTCACTGTGTTAATGTATGGTGTACCCGTACAGAGCTTCACTCACTGTGTTAATGTAAGGTGTACCCGTACAGAGCTTCACTCACTGTGTTAATGTATGGTGTACCCGTACAGAGCTACACTCACTGTGTTAATGTATGGTGTACCCGTACAGGCATCACTCACTGTGTTAATGTATGGTGTACCCGTACAGAGCTTCACTCACTGTGTTAATGTATGGTGTACCCGTACAGAGCTTCACTCACTGTGTTAATGTATGGTGTACCCGTACAGAGCATCACTCACTGTGTTACTGTAAGGTGTACAGAGCATCACTCACTGTGTTAATGTAAGGTGTACCCATACAGAGCTTCACTCACTGTGTTAATGTATGGTGTACCCGTACAGAGCATCACTCACTGAGTTAATGTAAGGTGTACCCGTACAGAGCTTCACTCACTGTGTTAATGTATGGTGTACCCGTACAGGCATCACTCACTGAGTTAATGTAAGGTGTACCCGTACAGAGCATCACTCACTGTGTTAATGTAAGGTGTACCCGTACAGAGCTTCACTCACTGTGTTAATGTATGGTGTACAGAGCTTCACTCACTGTGTTAATGTATGGTGTACCCGTACAGAGCTTCACTCACTGTGTTAATGTAAGGTGTACCCGTACAGAGCTTCACTCACTGTGTTAATGTATGATGTACAGAGCTTCACTCACTGTGTTAATGTATGATGTACAGAGCTTCACTCACTGTGTTAATGTATGGTGTACAGAGCTTCACTCACTGTGTTAATGTATGGTGTACACAGCTTCACTCACTGTGTTAATGTATGGTGTACAGAGCTTCACTCACTGTGTTAATGTAAGGTGTACAGAGCTTCACTCACTGTGTTAATGTATGGCGTACAGAGCTTCACTCACTGTGTTAATGTATGGTGTACAGAGCATCACTCACTGTGTTAATGTATGGTGTACCCATACAGAGCTTCACTCACTGTGTTAATGTATGGTGTACCCGTACAGAGCTTCACTCACTGTGTTAATGTATGGTGTACAGAGCTTCACTCACTGTGTTAATGTATGGTGTACCCATACAGAGCTTCACTCACTGTGTTAATGTATGGTGTACCCGTACAGAGCATCACTCACTGTGTTAATGTATGGTGTACCCGTACAGGCATCACTCACTGTGTTAATGTAAGGTGTACCCATACAGAGCATCACTCACTGTGTTAATGTATGGTGTACCCGTACAGAGCATCACTCACTGTGTTAATGTATGGTGTACCCGTACAGAGCATCACTCACTGTGTTAATGTATGGTGTACAGAGCTTCACTCACTGTGTTAATGTATGGTGTACCCGTACAGGCTTCACTCACTGTGTTAATGTAAGGTGTACCCATACAGAGCTTCACTCACTGTGTTAATGTATGGTGTACCCGTACAGAGCATCACTCACTGTGTTAATGTATGGTGTACCCGTACAGAGCTTCACTCACTGCGTTAATGTATGGTGTACCCGTACAGAGCTTCACTCACTGTGTTAATGTATGGTGTACCCGTACAGAGCATCACTCACTGTGTTAATGTATGGTGTACCCGTACAGAGCATCACTCACTGTGTTAATGTATGGTGTACCCGTACAGAGCTACACTCACTGTGTTAATGTATGATGTACAGAGCATCACTCACTGTGTTAATGTATGGTGTACCCGTACAGAGCTTCACTCACTGTGTTAATGTATGGTGTACCCGTACAGAGCATCACTCCTGTGTTAATGTATGGTGTACAGAGCTTCACTCACTGTGTTAATGTATGGTGTACAGAGCTTCACTCACTGTGTTAATGTATGGTGTACCCGTACAGAGCATCACTCACTGTGTTAATGTATGGTGTACCCGTACAGAGCATCACTCACTGTGTTAATGTATGGTGTACCCGTACAGAGCTTCACTCACTGTGTTAATGTATGGTGTACCCGTACAGAGCTTCACTCACTGTGTTAATGTATGGTGTACCCGTACAGAGCTTCACTCACTGTGTTAATGTATGGTGTACCCGTACAGAGCATCACTCACTGTGTTAATGTATGGTGTACCCGTACAGAGCTTCACTCACTGTGTTAATGTATGGTGTACCCGTACAGAGCTTCACTCACTGTGTTAATGTATGATGTACAGAGCTTCACTCACTGTGTTAATGTATGGTGTACCCGTACAGAGCTTCACTCACTGTGTTAATGTATGGTGTACCCGTTGAGCTTCACTCACTGTGTTAATGTAAGGTGTACCCGTACAGAGCTTCACTCACTGTGTTAATGTATGATGTACAGAGCTTCACTCACTGTGTTAATGTATGGTGTACAGAGCTTCACTCACTGTGTTAATGTATGGTGTACAGAGCATCACTCACTGTGTTAATGTATGGTGTACCCGTACAGAGCTTCACTCACTGTGTTAATGTATGGTGTACCCGTACAGAGCTTCACTCACTGTGTTAATGTATGGTGTACCCGTACAGAGCTTCACTCACTGTGTTAATGTATGGTGTACAGAGCATCACTCACTGTGTTAATGTATGGTGTGCCCGTACAGAGCTTCACTCACTGTGTTAATGTATGGTGTACAGAGCTTCACTCACTGTGTTAATGTATGGTGTACCCGTACAGACATCACTCACTGTGTTAATGTATGGTGTACCCGTACAGAGCATCACTCACTGTGTTAATGTATGGTGTACCCGTACAGGCTTCACTCACTGTGTTAATGTATGGTGTACAGAGCATCACTCACTGTGTTAATGTAAGGTGTACCCGTACAGAGCTTCACTCACTGTGTTAATGTATGGTGTACAGAGCTTCACTCACTGTGTTAATGTATGGTGTACAGAGCTTCACTCACTGTGTTAATGTATGGTGTACAGAGCTTCACTCACTGTGTTAATGTATGGTGTACCCGTACAGAGCTTCACTCACTGTGTTAATGTAAGGTGTACAGAGCTTCACTCACTGTGTTAATGTAAGGTGTACCCGTACAGAGCTTCACTCACTGTGTTAATGTATGGTGTACCCGTACAGAGCATCACTCACTGTGTTACTGTAAGGTGTACCCGTACAGAGCTTCACTCACTGTGTTAATGTATGGTGTACCCGTACAGAGCTTCACTCACTGTGTTAATGTAAGGTGTACCCATACAGAGCATCACTCACTGTGTTAATGTAAGGTGTACCCATACAGAGCATCACTCACTGTGTTAATGTATGGTGTACCCGTACAGAGCATCACTCACTGTGTTCATGTATGGTGTACCCGTACAGAGCATCACTCACTGTGTTAATGTATGGTGTACCCGTACAGGCATCACTCACTGTGTTAATGTATGGTGTACAGAGCTTCACTCACTGTGTTAATGGGTGTACCCGTACAGGCATCACTCACTGTGTTCATGTATGGTGTACCCGTACAGAGCATCACTCACTGTGTTAATGTAAGGTGTACCCGTGCAGAGCATCACTCACTGTGTTAATGTATGATGTACAGAGCATCACTCACTGT
>NC_068434.1:2811144-2829142 GCF_023373465.1 Oncorhynchus keta
TTAGGGGTTTAGAGTCCTACACCCCATATAGGGCTTACGGGTTTAGAGTCCCACACCCCATATAGGGTTTAGAGTCCAATACCCCATATAGGGCTTAGGGTTTAGAGTCCTATACCCACATAGGGGTTTAGGGTTTAGAGTCCTACACCCATATAGGGTCCTACACCCCATTAGGGGGTTTAGAGTCCTACACCCAATATAGGGGCTTAGGGTTTAGAGTCCTACACCCCATATAGGGGTTTAGAGTCCTACAGGGGTTTACCCCATATAGGGATTAGGGGTTTAGAGTCCTACACCCCATATAGGGTTTAGAGTCCTACACCCCATATAGGGTTTAGGGGTTTAGAGTCCTATACCCCATATAGGGGCTTAGGGTTTAGAGTCCTATACCCCATAGGGGGTTTAGAGTCCCTATACCCCATAGGGGTTTAGGGGTTTAGAGTCCTATACCCCATAGGGGTTTAGGTTTAGGGGTTTAGAGTCCTATACATTGGGGTTTAGAGTCCCATATAGGGGTTTAGGGGTTTAGAGTCCTATACCCCATATAGCTTAGGATTAGGGGTTTAGAGTTAAAACCCCATATAGGGTTTAGAGTCCTATACCCCATTTAGGGTTTAGAGTCCTATACCCCATATAGGGGTTTAGGGTTTAGAGTCCTATACCCCATAGGGTTTAGGGGTTTAGAGTCCTATACCCCATATAGGGGTTTGGGGTTTAGAGTCCTACACCCCATATAGGGGTTTAGGGGTTTAGAGTCCTACACCCCATATAGGGGTTTAGAGTCCTACACCCCATATAGGGGTTTAGGGGTTTAGAGTCCTATACTAGATAGGGGTTTTAGGGGTTTAGAGTCCTACACCCCATATAGGGGTTTAGAGTCCTATACCCCATATAGGGGCTTAGGGTTTAGAGTCCTACACCCCATATAGGGTTTTAGGGTTTAGAGTCCTATACCCCATATAGGGTTTAGGGGTTTAGAGTCCTATACCCCATATAGGGTTTAGGGGTTTAGAGTCCTACACCCCATATAGGGTTTAGGGTTTAGAGTCCTATACCCCATATAGGGTTTAGGGTTTAGAGTCCTACACCCCATATAGGGGTTTAGTCCCATACCCCATGCTAGGGTTTAGAGTCCTACACCCCATATAGGGGTTTAGGGGTTTAGAGTCCTATACCCCATCCATATAGGGGTTTAGAGTCCTATACCCCATATAGGGGTTTAGGGGTTTAGAGTCCTACACCCCATATAGGGGTTTAGGGGTTTAGAGTCCTACACCCCATATAGGTTTAGAGTCCTATACCCCATATAGGGCTTAGGGGTTTAGAGTCCTATACATACCCCATATAGGGTTTAGGGGTTTAGAGTCCTACACCCCATAGGGGTTTAGGGGTTTAGAGTCCTATACCCCATATAGGGGTTTAGGGTTTAGAGTCCTATACCCCATATAGGTTTAGGGGTTTAGAGTCCTACACCCCATATAGGGGTTTAGAGTCCTATACCCCATATAGGGGTTTTAGAGGGGTTTAGAGTCCTATACCCCATATAGGGGTTTAGGGGTTTAGAGTCCTATACCCCATATAGGGGCTTAGGGGTTTAGAGTCCTATACCCCATATAGGGAGTTTAGGGGTTTAGAGTCCTACACCCCATATAGGGGTTTAGAGTCCTATTAGGGGTTTAGAGTCCTACACCCCATATAGGGGTTTAGGGGTTTAGAGTCCTATACCCCATATAGGGGTTTTAGGGGTTTAGGGGTTTAGTCCTACCCCAGTCCTACACCCCCATATAGGGGTTTAGGGGTTTAGAGTCCTACACCCCATATAGGGGTTTAGAGTCCTATACCCCATATAGGGGTTTAGGGGTTTAGAGTCCTATACCCCATATAGGGGTTTAGGGGTTTAGAGTCCTATACCCCATAGGGGTTTAGGGGTTTAGAGTCCTATACCCCATATAGGGGTTTAGGGGTTTAGAGTCCTATACCCCATATAGGGTTTAGGGGTTTAGAGTCCTATACAGTCCCCCATAGGGTTTTGGGGTTTAGAGTCCTACACCCCATATAGGGGTTTAGGGTTTAGAGTCCTATACCCCATATAGGGGGTTTAGGGGTTTAGAGTCCTACACCCCATATAGGGTTTAGGGGTTTAGAGTCCTACACCCCATATAGGGGTTTAGGGGTTTAGAGTCCTATACCCCATATAGGGTTTAGGGGTTTAGAGTCCTATACCCCATATAGGGGTTTAGGGGTTTAGAGTCCTATACCCCATATAGGGGTTTAGGGGTTTAGAGTCCTATACCCCATATAGGGTTTAGGGGTTTAGAGTCCTATACCCCATATAGGGGTTTAGAGTCCTATACCCCATATAGGGTTTAGGGGTTTAGAGTCCTACACCCCATATAGGGGTTTAGGGGTTTAGAGTCCTACACCCCATATAGGGGTTTGGGGGTTTAGAGTCCTACACCCCATATTGGGGTTTAGAGTCCTATACCCCATATAGGGGGTTTAGGGTTTAGAGTCCCATATAGGGGTTTAGAGTCCTACACCCCATATAGGGGTTTAGGGGTTTAGAGTCCTACACCCCATAGGGGTTTAGGGGGTTTAGGGGTTTAGGAGTCCTATACCCCATATAGGGGGTTTAGGGGTTTAGAGTCCTACACCCCATATAGGGGTTTAGGGGTTTAGAGTCCTACACCCCATATAGGCGTTTAGGGGTTTAGAGTCCTACACCCCATATAGGGGTTTAGGGGTTTAGAGTCCTATACCCCATATAGGGGTTTAGGGGTTTAGAGTCCTATACCCCATATAGGGGTTTAGGGGTTTAGAGTCCTATACCCCATATAGGGGTTTAGGGGTTTAGAGTCCTATACCCCATATAGGGGTTTAGAGTCCTATACCCCATATAGGGGTTTAGGGGTTTAGAGTCCTATACCCCATATAGGGGTTTAGGGGTTTAGAGTCCTACACCCCATATAGGGGTTTAGAGTCCTACACCCCATATAGGGGGTTTAGAGTCCTATACCCCATATATAGGGGTTTTGGGGGGTCCTATACCCCATATAGGGGCTTAGGGGTTTAGAGTCCTATACCCCATATAGGGGTTTAGGGGTTTAGAGTCCTACACCCCATATAGGGGTTTAGGGGTTTAGAGTCCTACACCCCATATAGGGGTTTAGGGGTTTAGAGTCCTACACCCCATATAGGGGTTTAGGGGTTTAGAGTCCTACACCCCATATAGGGGTTTAGGGGTTTAGAGTCCTACACCCCATAGGGCTTAGGGTTTAGAGTCCTATACCCCATTAGGGGAGTTTAGGGGTTTAGAGTCCTACACCCCATATAGGGGTTTAGAGTCCTACACCCCATATAGGGGTTTAGGGGTTTAGAGTCCTATACCCCATATAGGGGTTTGGGGGGTTTAGAGTCCTACCCCATATAGGGGGTTTAGGGGTTTAGAGTCCTACACCCCATATAGGGGTTTAGGGGTTTAGAGTCCTATACCCCATATAGGGGTTTAGGGGTTTAGAGTCCTACACCCCATATAGGGGTTTAGAGTCCTACACCCCATTAGGGTTTAGGGGTTTAGAGTCCTACACCCCATATAGGGGTTTAGGGGTTTAGAGTCCTATACCCCATAGGGGTTTAGGGGTTTAGAGTCCTACACCCCATATAGGGGGTTTAGGGGTTTAGAGTCCTATACCCCATATAGGGGTTTAGGGGTTTAGAGTCCTACACCCCATATAGGGTTTGGGGTTTAGAGTCCTATACCCCATATAGGGGTTTAGGGGTTTAGAGTCCTATACCCCATATAGGGGTTTAGGGGTTTAGAGTCCTACACCCCATATAGAGGGTTTAGGGGTTTAGAGTCTTTAACCCCATATAGGGGTTTAGGGGTTTAGAGTCCTACACCCCATATAGGGGTTTAGAGTCCTATACCCCATATAGGGGTTTAGGGGTTTAGAGTCCTACACCCCATATAGGGTTTAGAGTCCTATACCCCATATAGGGGTTTAGGGGTTTAGAGTCCTATACCCCATATAGGGGTTTAGAGTCCTATACCCCATATAGGGGTTTAGGGGTTTAGAGTCCTACACCCCATATAGGGGTTTAGGGGTTTAGAGTCCTATACCCCATATAGGGGTTTAGGGGTTTAGAGTCCTACACCCCATATAGGGGTTTAGGGGTTTAGAGTCCTATACACCCCATATAGGGGTTTAGGGTTTAGAGTCCTACACCCCATATAGGGGTTTAGGGGTTTAGAGTCCTACACCCCATATAGGGGTTTAGGGGTTTAGAGTCCTACACCCCATATAGGGGTTTAGGGGTTTAGAGTCCTACACCCCATATAGGGGTTTAGGGGAGTCCTACACCCCATTAGGGGTTTAGGGGTTTAGAGTCCTACACCCCATATAGGGGTTTAGGGGTTTAGAGTCCTATACCCCATATAGGGGTTTAGGGTTTAGAGTCCTACACCCCATATAGGGGTTTAGGGGTTTAGAGTCCTATACCCCATATAGGGGTTTAGGGGTTTAGAGTCCTACACCCCATATAGGGGTTTAGAGGTACCCCCATAGGGGTTTAGGGGTTTAGAGTCCTATACCCCATATAGGGGTTTAGGGGTTTAGAGTCCTACACCCCATATAGGGGTTTAGGGGTTTAGAGTCCTATACCCCATATAGGGGTTTAGGGGTTTAGAGTCCTATACCCCATATAGGGGTTTAGAGTCCTATACCCCATATAGGGGGTTTAGGGGTTTAGAGTCCTACACCCCATAGGGGTTTAGGGGTTTAGGGGTTTAGAGTCCTACACCCCATAGGGGTTTAGGGGTTTAGAGTCCTATACCCCATATAGGGGTTTAGGGGTTTAGAGTCCTATACCCCATATAGGGGTTTAGAGTCCTACACCCCATATAGGGGTTTAGGGGTTTAGAGTCCTACACCCCATATAGGGGTTTAGGGGTTTAGAGTCCTATACCCCATATAGGGGTTTAGAGTCCTACACCCCATATAGGGGTTTAGGGGTTTAGAGTCCTATACCCCATATAGGGGTTTAGGGGTTTAGAGTCCTACACCCCATATAGGGGTTTAGAGTCCTATACCCCATATAGGGGTTTAGGGGTTTAGAGTCCTATACCCCATATAGGGGTTTAGAGTCCTACACCCCATATTAGGGGTTTAGAGTACCCCGTTTAGGGGTTTAGAGTCCTACACCCCATATAGGGGTTTAGGGGGTTAGAGTCCTACACCCCATATAGGGGTTTAGAGTCCTACACCCCATATAGGGGTTTAGGGGTTTAGAGTCCTACACCCCATATAGGGGTTTAGGGGTTTAGAGTCCTATACCCCATATAGGGGTTTAGGGGTTTAGAGTCCTATACGCCATATAGGGGTTTAGAGTCCTACACCCCATATAGGGGTTTAGAGTCCTATACCCCATATAGGGGTTTAGGGGTTTAGAGTCCTACACCCCATATAGAGGTTTAGGGGTTTAGAGTCCTATACCCCATATAGGGGGGTTTAGGGGTTTAGAGTCCCTATACCCCATAGGGGTTTAGGGGTTTAGAGTCCTACACCCCATATAGGGGGGTTTAGGGGTTTAGAGTCCTATACCCCATATAGGGGTTTAGGGGTTTAGAGTCCTATACCCCATATAGGGGTTTAGGGGTTTAGAGTCCTATACCCCATATAGGGGTTTAGGGGTTTAGAGTCCTACACCCCATATAGGGGTTTAGGGGTTTAGAGTCCTACACCCCATATAGGGGTTTAGGGGTTTAGAGTCCTATACCCCATATAGGGGTTTAGGGGTTTAGAGTCCTATACCCCCCATAGGGGTTTAGGGGTTTAGAGTCCTACACCCCATAGGGGTTTAGGGGTTTAGAGTCCTATACCCCATATAGGGGTTTAGGGGTTTAGAGTCCTATACCCCATATAGGGGTTTAGGGTTTAGAGTCCTACACCCCATATAGGGGTTTAGGGGTTTAGAGTCCTACACCCCATATAGGGGTTTAGAGTCCTACACCCCATATAGGGGTTTAGAGTCCTATACCCCATATAGGGGTTTAGGGGTTTAGAGTCCTATACCCCATATAGGGGTTTAGGGGTTTAGAGTCCTATACCCCATATAGGGGTTTAGAGGGGTTTAGGGGTTTAGAGTCCTACACCCCATATAGGGGTTTAGGGGTTTAGAGTCCTACACCCCATAGGGGTTTAGGGGTTTAGAGTCCTACACCCCATAAAGGGGTTTAGAGTCCTACACCCCATATAGAGGTTTAGGGGTTTAGAGTCCTATACCCCATATAGGGGTTTAGGGGTTTAGAGTCCTATACCCCATATAGGGGTTTAGGGGTTTAGAGTCCTATACCCCATATAGGGGATTAGGGGTTTAGAGTCCTACACCCCATATAGGGGTTTAGAGTCCTATACCCCATATAGGGGTTTAGGGGTTTAGAGTCCTACACCCCATATAGGGGTTTAGGGGTTTAGAGTCCTACACCCCATATAGGGGTTTAGGGGTTTAGAGTCCTACACCCCATATAGGGGTTTAGGGGTTTAGAGTCCTACACCCCATATAGGGGTTTAGGGGTTTAGAGTCCTACACCCCATATAGGGGTTTAGAGTCCTACACCCCATATAGGGGTTTAGGGGTTTAGAGTCCTATACCCCATATAGGGGTTTAGGGGTTTAGAGTCCTACACCCCATATAGGGGTTTAGGGGTTTAGAGTCCTACACCCCATATAGGGGTTTAGGGGTTTAGAGTCCTATACCCCATATAGGGGTTTAGGGGTTTAGAGTCCTACACCCCATATAGGGGTTTAGAGTCCTATACCCCATATAGGGGTTTAGGGGTTTAGAGTCCTATACCCCATATAGAGGATTAGGGGTTTAGAGTCCTTACCCCAGGGCTTAGGGGTTTAGAGTCCTATACCCCATATAGGGGTTTAGGGGTTTAGAGTCCTACACCCCATATAGGGGTTTAGGGGTTTAGAGTCCTATACCCCATATAGGGGTTT
The DNA here is from genome assembly GCF_023373465.1 of Oncorhynchus keta. Classification (NCBI taxonomy): domain Eukaryota; kingdom Metazoa; phylum Chordata; class Actinopteri; order Salmoniformes; family Salmonidae; genus Oncorhynchus; species Oncorhynchus keta. Next base: position 2,818,146 of record NC_068434.1, read on the forward strand.
AGGGGTTTAGAGTCCTATACCCCATATAGGGGTTTAGGGGTTTAGAGTCCCACCCCCATAGGGGTTTAGGGGTTTAGAGTCCTATACCCCATATAGGGGTTTAGGGGTTTAGAGTCCTACACCCCATATAGGGGTTTTAGAGTCCTACACCCCATATAGGGGTTTAGAGTCCTATACCCCATATAGGGGTTTAGGGGTTTAGAGTCCTATACCCCATATAGGGGTTTAGGGGTTTAGAGTCCTACACCCCATATAGGGGTTTAGGGGTTTAGAGTCCTACACCCCATATAGGGGGGTTTAGAGTCCTACACCCCATATAGGGGGGGGGTTTAGAGTCCTACACCCCATATAGGGGTTTAGGGGTTTAGAGTCCTATACCCCATATAGGGGTTTAGAGTCCTACACCCCATATAGGGGTTTAGGGGTTTAGAGTCCTATACCCCATATAGGGGTTTATAGGGGTTTAGGGGTTTAGGGTTTAGAGTCCTATACCCCATATAGGGGTTTAGGGGTTTAGAGTCCTACACCCCATATAGGGGTTTAGGGGTTTAGAGTCCTACACCCCATATAGGGGTTTAGAGTCCTATACCCCATATAGGGGTTTAGGGGTTTAGAGTCCTATACCCCATATAGGGGTTTAGGGGTTTAGAGTCCTACACCCCATATAGGGGTTTAGGGGTTTAGAGTCCTATACCCCATATAGGGGTTTAGGGGTTTAGAGTCCTATACCCCATATAGGGGTTTAGGGGTTTAGAGTCCTATACCCCATATAGGGGTTTAGGGGTTTAGAGTCCTACACCCCATATAGGGGTTTAGGGGTTTAGAGTCCTACACCCCATATAGGGTTTAGAGTCCTATACCCCATATAGGGGTTTAGGGGTTTAGAGTCCTATACCCCATATAGGGGTTTAGGGGTTTAGAGTCCTACACCCCATATAGGGGTTTAGGGGTTTAGAGTCCTATACCCCATATAGGGGTTTAGGGGTTTAGAGTGCTATACCCCATATAGGGGATTAGGGGTTTAGAGTCCTACACCCCATATAGGGGTTTAGAGTCCTACACCCCATATAGGGGTTTAGGGGTTTAGAGTCCTACACCCCATATAGGGGTTTAGGGTTTAGAGTCCTACACCCCATATAGGGGTTTAGAGTCCTATACCCCATATAGGGGTTTAGGGGTTTAGAGTCCTACACCCCATATAGGGGTTTAGGGGTTTAGAGTCCTACACCCCATATAGGGGTTTAGAGTCCTATACCCCATATAGGGGTTTAGGGGTTTAGAGTCCTATACCCCATATAGGGGTTTAGGGGTTTAGAGTCCTATACCCCATATAGGGGTTTAGGGGTTTAGAGTCCTACACCCCATATAGGGGTTTAGGGGTTTAGAGTCCTACACCCCATATAGGGGTTTAGGGGTTAGAGTCCTACACCCCATATAGGGGTTTAGGGGTTTAGAGTCCTATACCCCATTTAGGGGTTTAGAGTCCTACACCCCATATAGGGGTTTAGGGGTTTAGAGTCCTATACCCCATATAGGGGTTTAGGGGTTTAGAGTCCTATACCCCATATAGGGGTTTAGGGGTTTAGAGTCCTACACCCCATATAGGGGTTTAGGGGTTTAGAGTCCTACACCCCATATAGGGGTTTAGGGGTTTAGAGTCCTACACCCCATATAGGGGTTTAGGGGTTTAGAGTCCTACACCCCATATAGGGGTTTAGGGGTTTAGAGTCCTATACCCCATATAGGGGTTTAGAGTCCTATACCCCATATAGGGGTTTAGGGGTTTAGAGTCCTATACCCCATATAGGGGGGTCCTTAGGGGTTTAGAGTCCTATACCCCATATAGGGGTTTAGGGGTTTAGAGTCCTACACCCCATATAGGGGTTTAGGGTTTAGAGTCCTACACCCCAGTCCTATAGGGGTTTAGGGGTTTAGAGTCCTATACCCCATATAGGGGTTTAGGGGTTTAGAGTACCCCATATAGGGGTTTAGACTATACCCCATATAGGGGTTTAGGGGGGTTTAGGGGTTTAGAGTCTTATACCCCATATAGGGGTTTAGGGGTTTAGAGTCCTATACCCCATATAGGGGTTTAGGGGTTTAGAGTCCTACACCCCATATAGGGGTTTAGGGGTTTAGAGTCCTATACCCCATATAGGGGTTTAGGGGTTTAGAGTCCTACACCCCATATAGGGGTTTAGGGGTTTAGAGTCCTATACCCCATATAGGGGTTTAGAGTCCTATACCCCATATAGGGGTTTAGGGGTTTAGAGTCCTACACCCCATATAGGGGTTTAGGGGTTTAGAGTCCTATACCCCATATAGGGGTTTAGGGGTTTAGAGTCCTACACCCCATATAGGGGTTTAGGGGTTTAGAGTCCTATACCCCATATAGGGGTTTAGGGGTTTAGAGTCCTATACCCCATATAGGGGTTTAGGGGTTTAGAGTCCTACACCCCATATAGGGGTTTAGGGGTTTAGAGTCCTATACCCCATATAGGGGTTTAGGGGTTTAGAGTGCTATACCCCATATAGGGGATTAGGGGTTTAGAGTCCTACACCCCATATAGGGGTTTAGGGTTTAGAGTCCTACACCCCATAGGGGTTAGGGGTTTAGAGTCCTATACCCCATATAGGGGGTTTAGGGGTTTAGAGTCCTACACCCCATATAGGGGTTTAGGGGTTTAGAGTCCTATACCCCATATAGGGGTTTAGAGTCCTATACCCCATATAGGGGTTTAGGGTTTAGAGTCCTATACCCCATATAGGGGTTTAGGGGTTTAGAGTCCTACACCCCATATAGGGGTTTAGGGTTTAGAGTCCTATACCCCATATAGGGGTTTAGGGGTTTAGAGTCCTACCCCATATAGGGGTTTAGGGGTTTAGAGTCCTACACCCCATAGGGGTTTAGGGGTTTAGAGTCCTATACCCCATATAGGGGTTTAGGGGTTTAGAGTCCTATACCCCATATAGGGGTTTAGGGGTTTAGAGTCCTATACCCCATATAGGGGTTTAGGGGTTTAGAGTCCTATACCCCATATAGGGGTTTAGGGGTTTAGAGTCCTATACCCCATATAGGGGTTTAGGGGTTTAGAGTCCTATACGCCATATAGGGGTTTAGAGTCCTACACCCCATATAGGGGTTTAGAGTCCTATACCCCATATAGGGGTTTAGGGGTTTAGAGTCCTACACCCCATAAAGGGGTTTAGAGTCCTACACCCCATATAGAGGTTTAGGGGTTTAGAGTCCTATACCCCATATAGGGGTTTAGGGGTTTAGAGTCCTATACCCCATATAGGGGTTTAGAGTCCTATACCCCATATAGGGGTTTAGGGGTTTAGAGTCCTATACCCCATATAGGGGTTTAGAGTCCTATACCCCATATAGGGGTTTAGGGGTTTAGAGTCCTATACCCCATATAGGGGTTTAGGGGTTTAGAGTCCTACACCCCATATAGGGGTTTAGGGGTTTAGAGTCCTACACCCCATATAGGGGTTTAGGGGTTTAGAGTCCTATACCCCATATAGGGTTTAGGGGTTTAGAGTCCTACACCCCAGGGGTTTAGGGGTTTAGAGTCCTACACCCCATATAGGGGTTTAGGGGTTTAGAGTCCTATACCCCATATAGGGGGTTTATTGGGGTTTAGAGGGTTTAGAGTCCTACACCCCATATAGGGGTTTAGGGGTTTAGAGTCCTATACCCCATATAGGGGTTTAGAGTCCTACACCCCATATTGGGGTTTAGAGTCCTATACCCCATATAGGGGTTTAGGGTTTAGAGTCCTACACCCCATATAGGGGTTTAGAGTCCTACACCCCATAGGGGTTTAGGGGTTTAGAGTCCTATACCCCATATAGGGGTTTAGGGGTTTAGAGTCCTATACCCCATATAGGGGTTTAGGGGTTTAGAGTCCTACACCCCATATAGGGGTTTAGGGGTTTAGAGTCCTACACCCCATATAGGGGTTTAGGGGTTTAGAGTCCTATACCCCATATAGGGGTTTAGGGGTTTAGAGTGCTATACCCCATATAGGGGATTAGGGGTTTAGAGTCCTACACCCCATATAGAGGTTTAGAGTCCTACACCCCATATAGGGGTTTAGGGGTTTAGAGTCCTACACCCCATATAGGGGTTTAGGGGTTTAGAGTCCTATACCCCATATAGGGGTTTAGAGTCCTATACCCCATATAGGGGTTTAGGGGTTTAGAGTCCTATACCCCATATAGGGGTTTAGGGGTTTAGAGTCCTACACCCCATATAGGGGTTTAGGGGTTTAGAGTCCTATACCCCATATAGGGGTTTAGAGTCCTATACCCCATATAGGGGTTTAGGGGTTTAGAGTCCTATACCCCATATAGGGGTTTAGAGTCCTACACCCCATATTGGGGTTTAGAGTCCTATACCCCATATAGGGGTTTAGGGGTTTAGAGTCCTACACCCCATATAGGGGTTTAAGGGTTTAGAGTCCTACACCCCATATAGGGGTTTAGAGTCCTATACCCCATATAGGGGTTTAGGGGTTTAGAGTCCTACACCCCATATAGGGGTTTAGAGTCCTACACCCCATATAGGGGTTTAGGGGTTTAGAGTCCTATACCCCATATAGGGGTTTAGGGGTTTAGAGTCCTACACCCCCATAGGGGTTTAGGGGTTTAGAGTCCTATACCCCATAGGGGTTTAGAGTCCTATACCCCATATAGGGGTTTAGGGGTTTAGAGTCCTATACCCCATATAGGGGGGTTTAGGGGTTTAGAGTCCTATACCCCATATAGGGGTTTAGGGTTTAGAGTCCTACACCCCATATAGGGGTTTAGAGTCCTACACCCCATATAGGGGTTTAGGGGTTTAGAGTCCTACACCCCATATAGGGGTTTAGGGGTTTTTAGAGTCCTATACCCCATATAGGGGTTTAGAGTCCTACACCCCATATAGGGGTTTAGGGGTTTAGAGTCCTACACCCCATATAGGGGTTTAGGGGTTTAGAGTCCTACACCCCATATAGGGGTTTAGGGGTTTAGAGTCCTATACCCCATAGGGTTTAGAGTCCTATACCCCATATAGGGGTTTAGGGGTTTAGAGTCCTACACCCCATATAGGGGTTTAGGGGTTTAGAGTCCTACACCCCATATAGGGGTTTAGAGTCCAATACCCCATATAGGGGTTTAGGGGTTTAGACGTCCTATACCCCATATAGGGGTTTAGGGGTTTAGAGTCCTACACCCCATATAGGGGTTTAGGGGTTTAGAGTCCTATACCCCATATAGGGGTTTAGAGTCCTACACCCCATAGGGGTTTAGGGGTTTAGAGTCCTATACCCCATATAGGGGTTTAGGGGTTTAGAGTCCTATACCCCATAGGGGTTTAGGGTTTAGAGTCCTACACCCCATTAGGGGTTTAGAGTCCTATACCCCATATAGGGGTTTAGGGGTTTAGAGTACACCCCATATTAGGGGTTTAGAGTCCTACACCCCATATAGGGTTTAGGGGTTTAGAGTCCTACACCCCATAGGGGGGGTTTAGAGTCCTATACCCCATATAGGGGTTTAGGGGTTTAGAGTCCTATACCCCATATAGGGGTTTAGGGGTTTAGAGTCCTACACCCCATATAGGGGTTTAGAGTCCTACACCCCATATAGGGGTTTAGGGGTTTAGAGTCCTACACCCCATATAGGGGTTTAGGGGTTTAGAGTCCTATACCCCATATAGGGGTTTAGAGTCCTATACCCCATATAGGGGTTTAGAGTCCTACACCCCATATAGGGGTTTAGGGGTTTAGAGTCCTATACCCCATATAGGGGTTTAGGGGTTTAGAGTCCTACACCCCATATAGGGGTTTAGGGGTTTAGAGTCCTATACCCCATATAGGGGTTTAGGGGTTTAGAGTCCTATACCCCATATAGGGGGTTTAGAGTCCTATACCCCATATAGGGGTTTAGGGTTTAGAGTCCTACACCCCATATAGGGGTTTAGGGTTTAGAGTCCTATACCCCATATAGGGGTTTAGGGGTTTAGAGTCCTACACCCCATAGGGGTTTAGAGTCCTATACCCCATATAGGGGTTTAGGGGTTTAGAGTCCTACACCCCACACCCCATATAGGGGGGGTTTAGAGTCCTACACCCCATATAGGGGTTTAGGGGAGTCCTACACCCCATATAGGGGTTTAGGGGTTTAGAGTCCTATACCCCATTAGGGATTAGGGGGGTTTAGAGTCCTATACCCCATATAGGGGTTTAGGGGTTTAGAGTCCTACACCCCATATAGGGGTTTAGGGGTTTAGAGTCCTACACCCCATATAGGGGGGGTTTAGAGTCCTACACCCCATATAGGGGTTTAGGGGTTTAGAGTCCTACACCCCATATAGGGGTTTAGGGGGTTTAGAGTCCTATACCCCATAGGGTTTAGGGGTTTAGAGTCCTACACCCCATATAGGGGTTTAGGGGTTTAGAGTCCTACACCCCATATAGGGCTTAGGGTTTTAGGGGTTTAGAGTCCTACACCCCATATAGGGGTTTAGGGGTTTAGAGTCCTACACCCCATATAGGGGTTTAGGGGTTTAGAGTCCTATACCCATAGGGGTTTAGGGGTTTAGAGTCCTACACCCCATATTGGGGTTTAGAGTCCTATACCCCATATAGGGGTTTAGGGGTTTAGAGTCCTACACCCCATATAGGGGTTTAGGGGTTTAGAGTCCTACACCCCATATAGGGGTTTAAGGGTTTAGAGTCCTACACCCCATATAGGGGTTTAGAGTCCTATACCCCATATAGGGGTTTAGGGGTTTAGAGTCCTACACCCCATAAAGGGGTTTAGAGTCCTACACCCCATATAGAGGTTTAGGGGTTTAGAGTCCTATACCCCATATAGGGGTTTAGGGGTTTAGAGTCCTATACCCCATATAGGGGTTTAGGGGTTTAGAGTCCTATACCCCATATAGGGGATTAGGGGTTTAGAGTCCTACACCCCATATAGGGGTTTAGAGTCCTATACCCCATATAGGGGTTTAGGGGTTTAGAGTCCTAAACCCCATATAGGGGTTTAGGGGTTTAGAGTCCTATATCCCATATAGGGGTTTACGGGGTCCTACACCCCATTAGGGGTTTAGAGTCCTATACCCCATATAGGGGTTTAGGGGTTTAGAGTCCTATACCCCATGGGGTTTAGGGGTTTAGGGGTTTAGAGTCCTATACCCCATTTAGGGGTTTAGAGTCCTACACCCCATATTGGGGTTTAGAGTCCTATACCCCATATAGGGGTTTAGGGGTTTAGAGTCCTATACCCCATATAGGGGTTTAGGGGTTTAGAGTCCTACACCCCATATAGGGGTTTAGGGGTTTAGAGTCCTACACCCCATAGGGGTTTAGGGGTTTAGAGTCCTACACCCCATATAGGGGTTTAGGGGTTTAGAGTCCTATACCCCATATTTAGGGGTTTAGGTCCTATACCATATAGGGGTTTAGGGGTTTAGAGTCCTACACCCCATTAGGGGTTTAGGGGTTTAGAGTCCTATACCCCATATAGGGGTCCTTAGGGGTTTAGAGTCCTATACCCCATAGGGGTCCTACATCCCTATTAGGGGGGTCCTTTTAGGGGTTTAGAGTCCTATACCCCATAGGGGTTTAGGGGTTTAGAGTCCTATACCCCATAGGGGTTTAGGGGTTTAGAGTCCTATACCCCATTAGGGGTTTAGGGGTTTAGAGTCCTACACCCCATAGGGGTTTAGGGGTTTAGAGTCCTATACCCCATATAGGGGTTTAGGGGTTTAGAGTCCTACACCCCATATAGGGGGTTTAGAGTCCTATACCCCATATAGGGGTTAGGGTTTAGAGTCCTACACCCCATAGGGGTTTAGGGGTTTAGAGTCCTACACCCCATATAGGGGTTTAGAGTCCTACACCCCATATAGGGGTTTAGAGTCCTACACCCCATATAGGGGTTTAGGGGTTTAGAGTCCTATACCCCATATAGGGGTTTAGGGGTTTAGAGTCCTACACCCCCATTAGGGGTTTAGAGTCCTACACCCCATATAGGGGTTTAGGGGTTTAGAGTCCTACACCCCATATAGGGGTTTAGGGGTTTAGAGTCCTACACCCCATATAGGGGGGTTTAGGGGTTTAGAGTCCTACACCCCATATAGGGGGTTTAGGGGTTTAGAGTCCTACACCCCATATATTAGGGGTTTAGAGTCCTACACCCCATATGGGGGTTTAGGGTTTAGAGTCCTACACCCCATATAGGGGTTTAGGGGTTTAGAGTCCTACACCCCATATAGGGGCTTAGGGGTTTAGAGTCCTATACCCCATATAGGGGTTTAGGGGTTTAGAGTCCTACACCCCATATAGGGTTTAGGGGTTTAGAGTCCTATACCCCATATAGGGGTTTAGGGGTTTAGAGTCCTACACCCCATAGGGGCTTAGGGGGTTTAGAGTCCTACACCCCATATAGGGTTTAGGGGTTTAGAGTCCTATACCCCATATAGGGTTTAGAGTTTAGGGTTTAGAGTCCTACACCCCATAGGGGGGTCCTATACCCCATTTAGGGGTTTAGAGTCCTATACCCCATATAGGGGTTTAGGGGTTTAGAGTCCTATACCCCATATAGGGGTTTAGGGTTTAGAGTCCTACACCCCATATAGGGGTTTAGGGGGTTTAGAGTCCTTAGGGGTTTACCCCATATAGGGGTTTAGGGGTTTAGAGTCCTACACCCCATATAGGGGTTTAGGGGTTTAGAGTCCTACACCCCATATGGGGTTTAGGGGTTTAGAGTCCTACACCCCATATAGGGGTTTAGGGGTTTAGAGTCCTATACCCCATATAGGGGGGGTTTAGAGTCCTACACCCCATATAGGGGTTTAGGGGTTTAGAGTCCTATACCCCATATAGGGGTTATTGGGGTTTAGAGTCCTATACCCCATATAGGGTTTAGGGGTTTAGAGTCCTACACCCCATAGGGGTTTAGGGGTTTAGAGTCCTATACCCCATATAGGGGGGTTTAGGGGTTTTTAGAGTCCTACACCCCATATAGGGGTTTAGGGGTTTAGAGTCCTACACCCCATATAGGGCTTAGGGGTTTAGAGTCCTATACCCCATAGGGTTAGGGGTTTAGAGTCCTACACCCCATATAGGGTTTAGGGTTTAGAGTCCTACACCCCATATAGGGGTTTAGGGGTTAGAGTTTAGGGGTTTAGAGTCCTACACCCCATATAGGGGTTTAGGGGTTTAGAGTCCTACACCCCATATAGGGGTTTAGAGTCCTACACCCCATATAGGGTTTAGGGGGGTTTAGAGTCCTACACCCCATATAGGGGAGTCCTTTAGGGGTTTAGAGTCCTATACCCCATATAGGGTTTAGGGGTTTAGAGTCCTACACCCCATATAGGGGTTTAGGGGTTTAGAGTCCTATACCCCATATAGGGGGGGTTTAGAGTCCTACACCCCATATAGGGTTTAGAGTCCTATACCCCATATAGGGGTTTAGGGGTTTAGAGTCCTACACCCCATATAGGGGTTTAGGGGTTTAGAGTCCTATACCCCATTATAGGGGTTTATATATTGGGGTTTAGAGTCCTATACCCCATATAGGGGTTTAGGGGTTTAGAGTCCTATACCCCATAGGGGTTTAGAGTCCTACACCCCATATTAGGGTTTAGAGTCCTAAACCCCATATAGGGTTTAGGGGTTTAGAGTCCTACACCCCATAGGGGTTAGGGGTTTAGGGGTTTAGAGTCCTACACCCCATATAGGGCTTAGGGTTTAGGAGTCTATACACCCCATATAGGGGAGTCCTTATAGGGGTTTAGGAGTCCTACACCCCATATAGGGGTTTAGAGTCCTATACCCATATAGGGTTTAGGGTTTAGAGTCCTACACCCCATATAGGGGTTTAGGGGTTTAGAGTCCTATACCCCATAGGGGTTTAGGGGTTTAGAGTTTAGGGGTTTAGAGTCCTACACCCCATATAGGGGTTTAGGGGTTTAGAGTCCTACACCCCATATAGGGGTTTAGAGTCCTTACCCCAGGGGTTTAGGGTTTAGAGTCCTACACCCCATAGGGGATTAGGGGTTTAGAGGGGTTTAGAGTCCTACACCCCATAGGGTTTAGGGGTTTAGAGTCCTACACCCCATAGGGGTTTACGGGGGCTTAGGGGTTTAGAGTCCTACACCCCATATAGGGGTTTAGGGGTTTAGAGTCCTACACCCCATATAGGGGTTTAGGGGTTTAGAGTCCTACACCCCATATAGGGGTTTAGGGGTTTAGAGTCCTATACCCCATATAGGGGTTTAGGGGTTTAGAGTCCTATACCCCATATAGGGGTTTAGGGGTTTAGAGTCCTATACCCCATAGGGCTTAGGGGTTTAGAGTCCTATACCCCATATAGGGGCTTAGGGGTTTAGAGTCCTATACCCCATATAGGGGGGTTTAGGGGTCCTACACCCCATATAGGGTTTAGAGTCCTATACCCCATATAGGGGTTTAGGGGAGTTTAGGGGTTTAGTTTAGAGTCCTATACCCCATATAGGGGTTTAGGGGTTTAGAGTCCTACACCCCATATAGGGTTTAGGGGTTTAGAGTCCTACACCCCATATAGGGGTTTAGGATTTAGGTCCTATTTAGGGGTTTAGGAGTCCTACACCCCATATAGGGGGTTTAGGGGTTTAGGGGTTTAGAGTCCTACACCCCATAGGGGGATTAGGGGTTTAGAGTCCTACACCCCATATAGGGGGTTTTAGGGTTTAGAGTCCTACACCCCCATAGGGGCTTAGGGGTTTAGAGTCCTTAGGGTTTAGAGTCCTATACCCCATATAGGGTTTAGGGTTTAGAGTCCTATACCCCATAGGTTTAGGGGTTTAGAGTCCTATACCCCATAGGGGTTTAGGGGTTTAGAGTCCTACACCCCATATAGGGGGTCCCACACCCCTTAGGGGTTTAGAGTCCTATACCCCCAGTTTAGGTTAGGAGTCCGATGACCCACAAAGGGGTTTAGAGTCCTACACCCCA
>NC_068434.1:2829242-2832726 GCF_023373465.1 Oncorhynchus keta
GGGGAGTATCATAGATTTGAAGTACAGTTTTGCTACCTCTGTAGTCAAACAATTTAGTGTAAATCGGAAAATAGCTAGGTTGAATTTGGTTATCTGAATGACCTTTTTCACATGCTTTTTAAAAGAGGTTGGAGTCAATTATGATGCCAAGGTACTTAAAATCGGATACCACCTGGAGCTTCTCCCCTGACACATAGACATCTGGTTCAGTAGCATCTGTTGCCCTCTTTGTGAAGAACATGCAAACAGTTTTTTTCACATTGAGATGCAAACACGAGTCACTGAGCCACTTTGTAACCTGGACCATTACAGTAGTGAGTTCTGTGGTGACCGTATTTCCTAGCCTCAGTGCAGTGGGCAGCTGGGAGGAGGTGCTCTTGTTCTCCATGGACTTTACAGTGTCCCAAAATGTTTTTGAGTTAGAGCTACAGGATGTGAATTTCTGCTTTAAAAAGCTGGCCTTTGCTTTCCTGACTGACTGCGTGTATTGGTTCCTGACTTCCCTGAACAGTTGCATATCGCGGGGACCATTCCACGCTATTGCAGTCCACCAAAGGATGTTTTTCGATGACAGTTAGTTCTGGAGTTAACCAAGGGCTATATCTGTTCTTAGTTTTGAATTTTTTGAATAGGGCATGCGTATCTAAGATGGTGAGGAAATTACTTTTAAGGAATGACCAGGCATCCTCAACTGACTGGATGAGGTCAATATCCTTCCCGGCCAGGTCGACTAGAAAGACCTGTTCACTGAAGTGTTTTATGGAGCGTTTGACAGTGATGAGGGGTGGTCGTTTGACTGCGGCTCCGTGGTGGATACAGGCAATGAGGCAGTTATCGCTGAGATCCTGGTTGAAGACAGCGGAGGTGTATTTGGAGGGCCAGTTGGTCAGGATGACGTCTATGAGGGTACCCTTGTTTACGGAGTTAGGGTTGTACCTGGTGGGTTCCTTGATGATTTGTGTGAGATTGAGGGCATCTAGCTTAGATTGTAGGACTGCCGGGGTGTTAAGCATATCCCAGTTTAGGTCATCTAACAGAACAAACTCTGAAGCTAGATGGGGGGCGATCAATTCACAAATGGTGTCCAGGGCACAGCTGGGGGGTCGGTAGCAGGCGGCAACAGTGAGAGACTTATTTCTGGAGAGAGTAATTTTCAAAATTAGTAGTTCGAACTGTTTGGGTATGGACCTGGAAAGTATGACATTACTTTGCAGGCTATCTCTGCAGTAGACTGCAACTCCTCCCCCTTTGGCAGTTCTATCTTGACGGAAGATGTTGTTATAGTTGGGTATGGAAATCTCTGAATTTTTGGTGGCCTTCCTGAGCCAGGATTCAGACACGGCAAGGACATCAGGGTTAGCAGAGTGTGCTAAAGCAGTGAGTAAAACAAACTTAGGGAGGAGGCTTCTGATGTTGACATGCATGAAACCAAGGCTTTTTCGATCACAGAAGTCAACAAATGAGGGTGCCTGGGGACATGCAGGGCCTGGGTTTACCTCCACATCACCCGCGGAACAGAGAAGGAGTAGTATGAGGGTGCGGCTGAAGGCTATCAAAACTGGTCACCTAGAGCGTTGGGGACAGAGAATAAAAGGAGCAGATTTCTGGGTGTGGCGGAATAGATTCAGGGCATAATTTGCAGACAGGGGTATGGTGGGCTGTGGGTACAGCGGAGGTAAGCCCAGGCACTGAGTGATGATAAAAGGTTGTATCTCTGGATAAGATGGTTATAATGGGTGAGGTCACCTGCGTGTATGGGAGGTGGGACAAAGGAGGTATCTGATGTGAGTGGGACGAGGGGCTCCGCAGTAAACTAAAACAATGATAACTAACCTAAACAACAGTATACAAGGCATATTGACATGAGAGAGACATACAGCAAGGCATAAAGTAATCACAGGTGTTGATTTGGAGAGCTAGCTAAGACAACAATGGGTGAGACAACAACAGGTAAAATGGCGATGAATGGGCAGAGAGGGTCGGTTAACTACACACAGAGCCTGAGTTCGGCGGCTGGGGCCGGCAGATAAACAAAAACATGTAAACAGAATGGAGTACCGTGATAAATGAACAGTCCAGCAGGCTTCAGCTATGTAGCCAAGTGATCATAGGGTCCAGGGGGCAGCAATAGATGACAGGGAAGCCACGGACTAAAAGAGCCCGAAAAAGTCTCCTCCACAGCCGTACATTCAATGGCAACGGGGGCATCAAACTCTTTAAATGACCTATGACTCCTTGGCCCAACGATGAACCTCTCTGGTTCAAGTGGGACACTAGCGTCCCACCTCGACAACAGCCAGTGAAATTGCAGGGATCCAAATTCAAAACAGAAATCCCAAAATGTAAAATTCCTCAAACATACAAGTATTATGCGCCGTTTTAAAGAAACTTGTTGTTAGTCCACAGTCTGATTTCAAAAAGGCTTTACTGCAAAAGCACACCATGCGATTATGTTAGGTCAGCGCCTAGTCACAGAACTCCAACCAAAGAGTGGAGTCACAAAAAGCAGAAATAGATAAGATGAATCGCTAACCTTTGATCTTCATCAGATGACACTCATAGGACATCATGTTACACAATACATGTTTTGTTCAATTATGTTCATATTTATATCCAAAAATCTGTTTACATTGGTGTTATTGTCAGAAATGCATTGTCTCAAACAAACATCCTGTGAAAGTGCAGAGAGCCACATCAAATTACAGAAATACTCATAATGAACATTGATAATCAATACAAGTGTTAAACATACGAATACAGAAACTTCTCCTTAATGCAACCGCTGTGTCAGATTTCAAAAATGCTTTACGGCGAAAGCACACTTTGCGATTTTATGTTAGGTCAGTTCCTAGCCACAGAAGCCCTTACAGCCATTTTCCAAACAAGGAGAGGTGTCACAAAAGTCAGAAATAGCATAAAAATGTATCACCTACCTTTTGATCTTCATCTGTTGGCACTCCCAGGCCTCCATGTTAGACAATAAATGTTTGTTTGTGTTTTGTCCAGTAATATGAATGCAGAAGGCGTTCTCACTGCGCGCCCCCAACCACTAGGCTACCCTGCCTCCTCTACACTTCTAACCACTAGGCTACTCCTGCCGCCTCTACCTCTAACCACTAGACTACCCTGCCACCTCTACACACTCCTAACCACTAGGCTACCCTGCCACCTCTACACTCTAACCACTAGGCTACCCTGCCTCCTCTACACTCCTACCACTAGGCTACCCTGCCTCCTCTACACTCTAACCCACTAGTCTACTCCTGCCGCCTCCACACTCTAACCACTAGGCTACCCTGCCACCTCTTAAGACTCTCCAACCACTAGGCTTACCCCTGCCGCCTCTACACCCCAACCACTGTGGCTTACCCTGCCGCCTCTACCACCTCTAACCACTAGGCTACCCTGCCGCCTCTGCACTCTAACCACTAGGCTACCTACCTGCCTCTACACTCTAACCACCAGGCTACCCACCCGCCTCTAC
>NC_068434.1:2832826-2836283 GCF_023373465.1 Oncorhynchus keta
TTCATCTACACTGATTGAAGTGGGATTTAACCTGCCTCCTCCCCTTCATCTACACGGAGTTGAAGTGGATTTAACCTGTCTCCTCCCCTTCATCTACACTGATTGAAGTGGATTTAACCTGTCTCCTCCCCTTCATCTACACTGCATTGGAGTGGATTTAACCCTGTCTCCTCCCCTTCATCTACACATGATTGGAGTGGATTTAACCTGTCTCCTCCCTTCATCTACACTGATTGAAGTGGATTTAACCTGTCTCCTCCCCTTCATCTACACTGATTGAAGTGGATTTAACCTGTCTCCTCCCCTCTCATCTACACTGATTGAAGTGGATTTAACCTGTCTCCTCCCCTTCATCTACACTGATTGAAGTGGATTTATCCTGCTCCTCCCCTTCATCTACACTGATTGAAGTGGATTTATCCTGTCTCCTCCCCTTCATCTACACTGATTGGAGTGGATTTAACCTGTATTCCTCCCTTCATCTACACTGATTTGAAGTGGATTTAACCTGTCTCCTCCCTTCATCTACACTGATTGAAGTGGATTTATCCTGTCTCCTCCCCTTCATCTACACTGATTGGAGTGGATTTAACCTGTCTCCTCCCCTTCATCTACACTGATTTGAAGTGGATTTAACCTGTCTCCTCCCTTCATCTACACTGATTGAAGTGGATTTAACCTGTCTCCTCCCTTCATCTACACTGATTGGAGTGGATTTAACCTGTCTCCTCCCTTCATCTACACTGATTGGAGTGGATTTAACCTGTCTCCTCCTTCATCTACACTGATTGAAGTGGATTTAACCTGTCTCCTCCCCTTCATCTAGCACTGATTGAAGTGGATTTAACCTGTCTCCTCCCCTTCATCTACACTGATTGGAGTGGATTTAACCTGTCTCCTCCCCTTCATCTACACTGATTGAAGTGGATTTAACCTGTCTCCTCCCCTTTCATCTACACTGATTGGAGTGGATTTAACCTGTCTCCTCCCTTCATCTACACTGATTGGAGTGGATTTAACTCTGTCTCCTCCCCTTCATCTACACTGATTGAAGTGGATTTAACCTGTCTCCTCCTCTTCATCTACACTGATTGAGTGGATTTAACCTGTCTCCTCCCCTTCATCTACACTGATTGAAGTGGATTTAACCTGTCTCCTCCCCTTCATCTACACTGATTGAAGTGGATTTAACAAGTGACATCAATAAGGGATCATAGCCTTCACCTGGATTCACTTGGTCAGTCTGTCACGGAAAGAGCCGGTGTTCTTAATGTTTTGTCCACACAATAGATAAGCTTGCCTGGTCCCAGATCTGTTTGTGTTGTTGTCACCTTTTTGAGTTGGTAAGACAGCATAGCTCTGGGAACCAGGCTATAAATGAGCTGATGACTGTAATGGTTCGGAGAAAACACTAGTGGCACAACTGAGATGAGTGTCATGACAGTTTATGGCAAACTTTGTTCAGAAACTGCATTCGGAAAGTATTCCGACTCCTTCCCTTTATCCACATTTTGTTACATTATATACATATACACGGCTCAAAACAATAAAGGGAACACTAAAATAACACACCCTAGATCTAAATTAATGAAATATTCTTATTAAATACTTTTTTTCTTTACATAGTTGAATGTGCTGACAACAAAATCACACAAAGTATCAATGGAAATCAAATTTATCAACCCATGGAGGTCGGGATTTGGAGTCACACTCAAGATTAAAGTGGAAAACCACTACTACAGGCTGATTCAACTTTGATGTAATGTCCTTAAAACAAGTCAATGAGGCTCAGTAGTGTGTGTGTCCTCCACGTGCCTGTCTGACCTCCCTACAACGCCTGCATGCTCTGATGAGTGGCGGATGGTCTCCTGAGGGATCTCCTCCCAGACCTGGACTAAAGCATCCGCCAACTCCTGGACAGTCTGTGGTGCAACGTGGCGTTGGTGGATGGAGCGAGACATGATGTCCCAGATGTGCTCAATTGGATTCAGGGGAACGGGCGGGCCAGTCCATAGCATCAATGCCTTCCTCTTGCGGGAACTGCTGACACACACCAGCCACATGAGGTCTAGCATTGTCTTGCATTAGGAGGAACCCAGGGCCAACCGCACCAGCATATAGTCTCACAAGGGGTCTGAGGATCTCGTCTCGGTACCTAATGGCAGTCAGGCTACCTCTAGCGAGCACATGGAAGGCTGTGCGGCCCCCCAAAGAAATGCCACCCCACACCATGACTGACCCACTGCCAAACCGGTCATGCTGGAGGATGTTGCAGGCAGCAGAACGTTCTCCACGGCGCCTCCAGACTCTGTCACGTCTGTCACATGTGCTCAGTGTGAACCTGCTTTCATCTGTGAAGAGCACAGGGCGCCAGTGGGCGAATTTGCCAATCTTGGTGTTCTCTGGCAAATGCCAACGTCCTGCACGGTGTTGGGCTGTAAGCACAACCCCCACCTGTGGACGCATCGGGACCCTCATACCACCCTCATGGAGTCTTTGTTCTGACCGTTTGCAGCAGACACATGCACATCTGTGGCCTGCTGGAGGTCATTTTGCAGGGCTCTGGCAGTGCTCCTCCTGCCTCCTTGCACAAAGGCGGAGGTAGCGGTCCTGCTGCTGGGTTGTTGCCCTCCTACGGCCTCCTCCACATCTCCTGATGTACTGGCCTGTCTCCTGGTAGTGCCTCCATGCTCTGGACACTACGCTGACAGACACAGCAAACCTTCTTGCCACAGCTCGCATTGATGTCCCATCCTGGATGAGCTGCACTACCTGAGCCACTTGTGTGAGTTGTAGACTCTGTCTCATGCTACCACTAGAGTGAAAGCACCGCCAGCATTCAAAAGTGACCAAAACATCAGCCAGGAAGCATAGGAACTGAGAAGTGGTCTGTGGTCCCCACCTGCAGAACCACTCCTTTATTGGGGGTGTCTTGCTGATTGCCTATAATTTCCAACCTGTTGTCTATTCCATTTGCACAACAGCATGTGAAATGTATTGTCAATCAGTGTTGCTTCCTAAGTGGACAGGTTGATTTCACAGAAGTGTGATTGACTTGAGTTACATTGTGTTGTTTAAGTGTTCCCTTTATTTTTTTGAGCAGTGTATATATATATATATATTGCTACAACCTTGTTTGAAAATGTATTAAATCAATCTACACACAATACCCCATAATGACAAATTGAAAGAAGGTTTACATTTTTTGTTGTTGCTAATTTATTTAAAAAATACTAAACAGAAATACCTTATTTGCATAAGTATTCAGACCTTTTGCTAACCCCTTTGCTATGAGACTCGACATTGAGCTCAGGTGCATCCTGTTTCCATTGATCATCCTTGAGATGTTTCTACAAATGTATTGGAGTCCACCTGTGGTACATTCAATTGATTGGACATGATTTGTAAAGGCACACACCTGTCTATATAAGGTCCCACGGCTGATATGGCTTTGCTC
>NC_068434.1:2836383-2861383 GCF_023373465.1 Oncorhynchus keta
AATATTCAGACATTATTCTTTTCAAAATTCATCAAGCTCTGTCAAGATGGATGTTGATCATAGCTAGACAGCCATTTTCAAGTCTTGCCATAGATTTTCACTCCAATTTAAGTCAAAACTGTAACTAGGCCACTCGGGAACGTTCAATGTCATCTCTGTAAGCAACTCCATTGTATATTTGGCCTTGTGTTTTAGGTTATTGTCCTGCTAAAAGGTGAATTAGTCTCCCAGTGTCTGTTGGAAAGCAGACTGAACAAGGTTATTGTCCTGCTAAAAGGTGAATTAGTCTCCCAGTGTCTGTTGGAAAGCAGACTGAACAAGGTTATTGTCCTGCTAAAAAGGTGAATTAGTCTCCCAGTGTCTGTTGGAAAGCAGGCTGAACCAGGTTATTGTCCTGCTAAAAGGTGAATTAGTCTCCCAGTGTCTGTTGGAAAGCAGACTAAACAAGGTTATTGTCCTGCTAAAAAGGTGAATTAGTCTCCCAGTGTCTGTTGGAAAGCAGACTGAACAAGGTTATTGTCCTGCTGAAAGGTGAATTCATCTCCCAGTGTCTGTTGGAAAGCAGACTGAACCAGGTTTTACTCTCTGAATTTTTCCCATCTTAGCTCAATTCCGTTTATTTTTATCCTAAAATACTCCCATGTTATTTCCAATGACAAGCATACCATTAACATGACGCAGCCACAGTCATGCTTGAAGATATGAAGAGTGGTAGTCAGTGATGTGTTGTGTTGGGTTTGCCCCAAGTATAACACTTTGTGTTCAGAACAAAAAGTTAATTTCTTTGCCACATTTTTAACTTTAGTGCCTTATTGCAAACAGGATGCATGTTTTGGAATATTTCTATTCTGCACAGGCTTCCTTCTTTTCACTCTGTCAATTAGGTTCGTATTGTGGAGTAACTACAATGTTGTTGATCCATCCTCAGTTTTCTACCACAGCCATTAAAACTCTGTAACAGTTTTAAAGTCATCATTGGCCCAATGGTCAAATCCCCGAGTGGTTTTCTTCCTCTCTGGCAACTGAGTTGAAGGACTGAAGGACGCCTGTATCTTTGTAGAGACTGGGAGTATTGATACACCATCCAAAGTGTAATTAATAACTTCACAATGCTCAAAGGGATATTCAATGTCTGGGTTTTTTCTCAATTTTTACCCATCTACCAATAGGTGCTCTTATTTGTGAGGCACTGGAAAACCTCCCTGGTCTTTGTGGTTGAATCTGTGTTTGAAATTCACTGCTCGACTGAGGAACCTTACAGATAATTGTATGTGTGTGGGGGGTCTAGAGATGAGTTAGTCATTCAAAAGTCATGTTAAACACTATTATTGCACACAGAGTGACTCCAACTTATTATGTGACTTGTTAAGCACATTTTTACTCCTGAACTTATTTACACTTCCCATAACAAAGGGGGTTGAATACTTATTGACTCAAGACATTTCAGCTTTTCATTTTGAATTACATTTGTTAAAAAAATGTCTTAAACATAATATTGGGTATTGTGTGTAGGCCAACGACTCAATCTCAATTTCATCAATTGTATTTTCAGGCGGTAACATCAAAATGTGTGTGGGGGGATCAACGGGTGTGAACGAACGCGAACATTTTAATTAAGTGCAATACGTATAATGAGTGACAGCGTGTGTAGATGGTTGAACATTTCTGACATTTACGCTATACAATGGGACAGTGTAGATACTTTTCTCAGTACAGTAGCCTACCTTCACTCTCGTAGATGTAGTTGATGATGTCATCTGCGTTCAGGCCCTCTTCTTTAGTGTTGATCGCTATGTGTACGGTCTGATATTCCTCCATGAGTTTGAGGTGCACCCCTTCCAGAGTGAAGTAGCAATTCCTCTCCTCTTTGTCGTCATCGAAGATCAGCAGCGCGTCTTTCCAGTTGAAGTGACGGAACATCGCCGAGAATGTTTCTGCCATTTTCAGGTAAGACGGGGAGATTCGGGTCAGGTGAGAGTATTCTTTCTCCTTGTCACTAAAACCGCTGGCCAGAGCACCTGTCGATATTACCGGGATGTTCCAGTGAGATGCCATCCTTACCACCGGCGCCGCGGCGTATTCACACACCGGACCGAGAACCAAGTCCGGCTTCTTCTCGCAGGAGCGGTCCACCAGGGAGAAGAGCGCATCATTGCCACAGTTAGAATCCTCATAGCGCAAATTAAAGTTAAATCCGGAATACACACCACCTCCGATTTTCAACCTCTGCTTTGCATACTCTATTGCCGGGGCCACTCTTGCTATTGAGAACATATACGAGTTATTTTTTGGCAACATCACCAATACTTCGATGTCCTCAATCACTGTTGCACTTGTCCGGCCAGGTAACAACCCCAGCCAAATGTACAAACACACTGAAATGTAACATGGCATGATGCAACTTTAAAAGTTATGCTTTGTCTATAATCATGAATAAATGTTTATCTCGCTCTCCAAGTCAACTGCGTCCCTGGAACCGCAGACTTCCCGAGTACACAGGTATATTGCAAATACCAATGTGGAGTCTTCCAAAATAAATAATCTAAATTAAGTAACCTTTTTCTTTGAATGAATGAAATAAAAATTCTAAATGTATCAAGTGTATGCTCCTGCACAGAGAGTCTCCTGCAACCTCCTCAACTGATGTAAGTATCCCCTCTGTTTTGCTAACTAATTCTCCTGTTTCTCTGGTCATTCCTCTTGTTTAAATATGGTAACAGCTACCACACACGCTGGCTGAGGGGGGGAGGGATTTTGAAGCATCTTTTCATTATTATTCCTGCGTCATCCCTGTACAACACACCTCTTTCTTAAAGCTACAGGTCCTTATTCTTTCTCCTTTTTTTTATAATTAGAGAAAATAATTGTTCGTTTTTCCACATTGGCAGAGACTGAATGCACTGGGATGCATTGCCTCATATACAATAAACGGTGTGAAATTATTATTATTTTTAATTCAAAGAGAAAGAGAAATAAAATTGTAGGGAAAGTTTCAAGGACAATGTTTTCTTTTGCTATTTAAAAAAAAACACGAGTCGAAGATGTTTTGAGCTACACAATGCAATAGAATATACAGTATAGTAGAGTGTAGCGCATATATATATTGTATTAATAGACTAAATACCTTTAACTTACCTGATCAATTTACCTTTAAGCATACTGCACATGAATAGGCCAACTGAACATTATACAGATCCACATTTTTTGATTAATTTTGCTTTTAGACACCCCACTAAACATATTCAGTAGTAGAATCTTACCGAGTGTTCCAAAGTGAACGACATCAGCCGGAATGAACGATCAACCTCGCGAGGATACTCTGCATGGGAGGGGGAGAAAAAAACCTGCTATAGACTGCCACCTAGTGGCCACAGCCAACATAGACTGTTCTATAGTAAAGAAGTAGGCCTATTGAGGAGGGTTTTTGTTCACTATATATATATATATATATGCCTATACTGTCCAGGCGATTTTAAGCAAAAACTGATCTGTTTTATAACAATAGACTGTACCTAGTAAACCTAGCTCACTGATTTGTGTTGGTCTATTGGGAAACAATGGTATCTTTCTCCCGAGTGGCGCAGCGGTCTAAGGCACTGCATCTCAGTGCTAGATGCATCACTACAGACTCTGGTTTGATTCCAGGCTGTATCACAACCGGCTGTGATTGGGAGTCCCATAGGGCGGTGCACAATTGGCCCAGCATTGTCCGGGTTTGGCCGGAGTAAGCCATCATTGTAAATAAGAATTTGTTCTTAACTGGCTAGCCTAGTTAAATAAAAAATCTTCTGTGTTGTGTTGGATAGATATCAACAGTTGAGTACTAAATGTTGGATGTTAAATAAGGAGAAGAGGCAATCCCAGCCTGGGTATATTTCTCATGCCCCATTAAATGTCGGGCTTGAAAAATGAGTCACCTAACAAGTTCCCTAGACATATGAGTAACGACCTCTCATTCACATGACACATTTAAATGGGCCACGTGGTTTTGTGGCTGGCGTAATTCATTGACATATAGGGGGACACGTTCTCCAGAAGTCTCATTATAATAATGACAGGGGTTTTGAGGTAATGTTTGGTCTCTAGTCTGTGATATCATTAGACACTCCCCTTATCCTGATTAAAACCAATGGGTGCAATTTGAAGCTGCTATTTGGAGTCATTCTGCTTAACTAACAGGACACCTCGTTGTTTAATTGTACAACATCCTGTAGCTACAGATGCCGCATATTACTTTGACCCAGTTTCTCACAGCAGAAAAAGAATTCAGCAGCAACATGAAATATTAATTATTATATGCGTTTGATCATTTTTTTTCGGTAGGGCAAATCAGGTCTTACATTTTTCGGAAATTATAAACTTTATAATCCTTTATCAACCTTCAATACATCTTTGCATTTGCTGCAACAACAGGATCATCAAATAAAGACACGGCATCTGGTGTGTAGGTCTTTACAGGAACTGGTACAACCTTCTTAAGGAACTAACTTTCACACATACTTGGAGATAGAGGTCACTTCATTCCATGTGGTGCTACCATGTTGTGTTGTCATGTTGTGTTGCTACCATGTTGTGTTGTCATGTTGTTCTGATACCATGTTGTGTTGTCATGTTGTGTTGCTACCATGTTGTTGTCATGTTGTGTTGCTACCATGTTGTTGTCATGTTGTGTTGCTACCATGTTGTGTTGCTACCATGTTGTGTTGTCATGTTGTGTTGCTACCATGTTGTTGTCATGTTGTGTTGCTACCATGTTGTGTTGTCATGTTGTGTTGCTACCATGTTGTGTTGCTACCATGTTGTTGTCATGTTGTGTTGCTACCATGTTATGTTGTCATGTTGTATTGCTACCATGTTGTTGTCGTCATGTTGTGTTGCTACCATGTTGCTGTCATGTTGTGTTGCTACCATGTTGTTGTCATGTTGTGTTGCTACCATGTTGTTGTCATGTTGTATTGCTACCATGTTGTTGTCATGTTGTATTGCTACCATGTTGTTGTCATGTTGTGTTGCTACCATGTTGTGTTGTCATGTTGTATTGCTACCGTGTTGTTGTCATGTTGTATAGCTACCATGTTGTGTTGTAATTTTGTATTGCTACCATGTTGTGTTGTCATGTTGTGTTGTCATGTTGTGTTGCTAATATGTTGTATTGCTACCATGTTGTTGTCATGTTGTGTTGCTACCATGTTGTGTTGTCATGTTGTATTGCTACCATGTTGTGTTGTCATGTTGTGTTGTCATGTTGTATTGCTACCATGTTGTTGTAATGTTGTGTTGTCATGTTGTATTGCTACCATGTTGTTGTCATGTTGTGTTGCTACCATGCTGTTGTCATGTGGTGTTGCTACCATGTTTTGTTGTCATGTTGTGTTGTCATGTTGTATTGCTACCATGTTGATGTTATGTTGTGTTGCTACCATGTTGTGTTGTCATGTGTTGCTACCATGTTGTTGTCATGTTGTGTTGCTACCATGTTGTTGTCATGTTGTGTTGCTACCATGTTGTTGTCATGTTGTGTTGCTACCATGTTGTGTTGTCATGTTGTATTGCTACCATGTTGATGTTATGTTGTGTTGCTACCATGTTGTGTTGTTATGTGTTGCTACCATGTTGTTGTCATGTTGTGTTGCTACCATGTTGTTGTCATGTTGTGTTGCTACCATGTTGTGTTGTCATGTTGTATTGCTACCATGTTGTGTTGTCATGTTGTGTTGTCATGTTGTATTGCTACCATGTTGTTGTCATGTTGTGTTGTCATGTTGTATTGCTACCATGTTGTTGTCATGTTGTGTTGCTACCATGTTGTTGTCATGTGGTGTTGCTACCATGTTTTGTTGTCATGTTGTGTTGTCATGTTGTATTGCTACCATGTTGATGTTATGTTGTGTTGCTACCATGTTGTGTTGTCATGTGTTGCTACCATGTTGTTGTCATGTTGTGTTGCTACCATGTTGTTGTCATGTTGTGTTGCTACCATGTTGTGTTGTCATGTTGTATTGCTACCATGTTGATGTTATGTTGTGTTGCTACCATGTTGTGTTGTCATGTGTTGCTACCATATTGTTGTCATGTTGTGTTGCTACCATGTTGTTGTCATGTTGTGTTGCTACCATGTTGTTGTCGTCATGTTGTGTTGCTACAATGTTGTTGTCATGTTGTGTTGTCATGTTGTATTGCTACCATGTTGATGTTATGTTGTGTTGCTACCATGTTGTTGTCATGTTGTGTTGTCATGTTGTCATGTTGTGTTGTCATGTTGTATTGCTACCATATTGTTGTCATGTTGTGTTGCTACCATGTTGTGTTGTCATGTTGTATTGCTACCATGTTGATGTTATGTTGTGTTGCTACCATGTTGTGTTGTCATGTGTTGCTACCATGTTGTTGTCATGTTGTGTTGTTGTCATGTTGTGTTGCTACCATGTTGTTGTCATGTTGTGTTGCTACCATGTTGTTGTCATGTTGTGTTGCTACCATGTTGTGTTGTCATGTTGTGTTGTCATGTTGTATTGCTACCATGTTGATGTTATGTTGTGTTGCTACCATGTTGTTGTCATGTTGTGTTGCTACCATGTTGCTGTCATGTTGTGTTGCTACCATGTTGTTGTCGTCATGTTGTGTTGCTACAATGTTGTTGTCATGTTGTGTTGCTACCATGTTGTGTTGTCATGTTGTGTTGCTACCATGTTTTTGTCATGTTCTATTGCTACCATGTTGATGTCATGTTGTGTTGCTACCATGTTGTGTTGTCATGTTGTGTTGCTACCATGTTGTGTTGTCATGTGTTGCTACCATGTTGTTGTCATGTTGTATTGCTACCATGTTGATGTCATGTTGTATTGCTACCATGTTGATGTCATGTTGTGTTGCTCCCATGTTGTTGTCATGTTGTGTTGTCATGTTGTCATGTTGTGTTGTCATGTTGTATTGCTACCATGTTGTTGTCATGTTGTGTTGCTACCATGTTGATGTTATGTTGTATTGCTACCATGTTGTGTTGTCATGTGTTGCTACCATGTTGTTGTCATGTTGTGTTGCTACCATGTTGTTGTCATGTTGTGTTGCTACCATGTTGTTGTCATGTTGTGTTGCTACCATGTTGTGTTGTCATGTTGTGTTGTGATGTTGTATTGCTACCATGTTGATGTTATGTTGTGTTGCTACCATGTTGTTGTCATGTTGTGTTGCTACCATGTTGATGTTATGTTGTGTTGCTACCATGTTGTTGTTCATGTTGTGTTGCTACCATGTTGTTGTCATGTTGTGTTGCTACCATGTTGTTGTCATGTTCTATTGCTACCATGTTGATGTCATGTTGTGTTGCTACCATGTTGTTGTCATGTTGTGTTGCTACCATGTTGTTGTGTTGTGTTGTCATGTTGATGTTGCTACCATGTTGTTGTCATGTTCTATTGCTACCATGTTGATGTCATGTTGTGTTGCTACCATGTTGATGTCATGTTGTGTTGCTACCATGTTGATGTTGTCATGTTGTGTTGCTACCATGTTTGTTGTCATGTTGTGTTGCTACCATGTTGTTGTCATGTTGTGTTGCTACCATGGTTGTTGTCATGTTGTGTTGCTGCCATGTTGTGTTGCTACCATGTTGTTGTCATGTTGTGTTGCTACCATGTTGTTGTCATGTTGTGTTGCTACCATGTTGTTGTCATGTTGTGTTGCTACCATGTTGTTGTCATGTTGTGTTGCTACCATGTTGTTGTCATGTTCTATTGCTACCATGTTGATGTCATGTTGTGTTGCTACCATGTTGTTGTCATGTTGTGTTGCTACCATGTTGATGTCATGTTGTGTTGCTACCATGTTGTGTTGTCATGTTGTGTTGCTACCATGTTGTATTATCATGTGTTGCTGCCGTACTATGTTGTTGTCTTTAGGTCTCTCTTCATGTAGCGTTGTGGTGTCTCTCTTGTCATGATTTTGTGTGATTGTGTTTTGTCCTATATTTTTTTAATTTAATATACTTTATATTTAATCCCCCGTCCCCCTGCAGTAGACCTGTTGCCTTCTAGTAGGCCGTCATTGTAAAATAAGAAATTGTTCTTAACTGACTTGCCTCGTTAAATAACAATACAAATGAAAGGTATATGATGCAGCCTGCCTGGCTGGCTAGGTCTGGTTGATGCCCGGTGCAGGCTGTTTGCGTGTGTGTGTGTTGTATAATTGCCCAGACGGACCATACTGCAGGGCAGGTTGTTAGTTGATCTAATAAGGGTTCTGGTTTATGACCACACATCTCTTTATAAATCTAGGGTTCATGTAATCAAGGCCATCTGTCAGAGCCACGACAGTGTGTGTTTTATATTAATGCTGTATACTTACTTGTTTAATGTCCCCCCCCGTGTGTGTGTGTGTGTGTGTGTGTGTGTGTGTGTGTGTGTGTGTGTGTGTGTGTGTGTGTGTGTTTGACAGAGAGAGAGAGAGAGGTAGGCTAACGTTCTCCTAACGTGCCCCTAACGTTCCCCTAACGTGCCCCTAACGTGCCCCTCATCACTAGCTACAAAGAGAGAAGATATCCCCCAAGACCTCAATCTATAGACAGCACTGTTGTAAGTGAAGCTAAACACTGATTGGACAAAACATTAAGAACACCTGCTCTTTCCATGACACAGACTGACCAGGTGAATCCAGGTGAAAGCTTTGATCCCTAATTGATGTTACTTATTAGATCCACTTCAATCAGTGTAAATTAAGGGGAGGAGACAGGTTAAATCCACTCCAATCAGTGTAGATGAAGGGGAGGAGACAGGTTAAATCCACTTCAATCAGTGTAGATGAAGGGGAGGAGACAGGTTAAATCCACTTCAATCAGTGTAGATGAAGGGGAGGAGACAGGTTAAATCCACTCCAATCAGTGTAGATGAAGGGGAGGAGACAGGTTAAATCCACTCCAATCAGTGTAGATGAAGGGGAGGAGACAGGTTAAATCCACTTCAATCAGTGTAGATGAAGGGGAGGAGACAGGTTAAATCCACTTCAATCAGTGTAGATGAAGGGGAGGAGACAGGTTAAATCCACTTCAATCAGTGTAGATGAAGGGGAGGAGACAGGTTAAATCCACTCCAATCAGTGTAGATGAAGGGGAGGAGACAGGTTAAATCCACTCCAATCAGTTTAGATGAAGGGGAGGAGACAGGTTAAATCCACTTCAATCCGTGTAGATGAAGGGGAGGAGACAGGTTAAATCCACTCCAATCAGTGTAAATTAAGGGGAGGAGACAGGATAAATAATCATTTTTTCAAGCTTTGAGACGATTGAGACGTGGATTGTGTATGTGTGTCATTCAGAGGATGACTGGACAAGACTAAATATTTAAGTGCCTTTGAACAGGGTATGGTAGTAGGTGCCTTTGAACAGGGTATGGTAGTAGGTGCCTTTGAACAGGGTATGGTAGTAGGTGTCTTTGAACAGGGTATGGTAGTAGGTGCCTTTGAACAGGGGTATGGTAGTAGGTGCCTTTGAACAGGGTATGGTAGTAGGTGTCTTTGAACAGGGTATGGTAGTAGGTGCCTTTGAACAGGGTATGGTAGTAGGTGCCTTTGAACAGGGTATGGTGGTAGGTGTCTTTGAAGGTGCCTTTGAACAGGGTATGGTAGTAGGAACAGGGCCTTTGAACAGGGTATGGTAGTAGGTGCCTTTGAACAGGGTATGGTAGTAGGTGCCTTTGAACAGGGTATGGTAGTAGGTGCCTTTGAACAGGGTATGGTAGTAGGTGCCTTTGAACAGGGTATGGTAGTAGGTGCCTTTGAACAGGGTATGGTAGTAGGTGCCTTTGAACAGGGTATGGTAGTAGGTGCCTTTGAACAGGGTATGGTAGTAGGTGCCTTTTGAATAGGGTAGTAGGTGCCTTTGAACAGGGTATGGTAGTAGGTGCCTTTGAACAGGGTATGGTAGTAGGTGCCTTTGAACGGGGTATGGTAGTAGGTACCTTTGAACAGGGTATGGTAGTGGGTGCCTTTGAACAGGGTATGGTAGTAGGTGCCTTTGAACAGGGTATGGTAGTATGTGCCTTTGAACAGGGTATGGTAGTAGGTGCCTTTGAACAGGGTATGGTAGTAGGTGCCTTTGAACAGGGTATGGTAGTAGGTGCCTTTGAACAGGGTATGGTGGTAGGTGCCTTTGAACAGGGTATGGTAGTAGGTGCCTTTGAACAGGATATGGTGGTAGGTGCCTTTGAACAGGGTATGGTGGTAGGTGCCTTTGAACAGGGTATGGTAGTAGGCGCCTTTGAACAGGGTCTGGTAGTAGGTGCCTTTGAACAGGGTATGGTAGTAGGTGCCTTTGAACAGGGTATGGTAGTAGGTGCCTTTGAACAGGGTATGGTAGTAGGTGCCTTTTGAATAGGGTAGTAGGTGCCTTTGAACAGGGTCTGGTAGTAGGTGCCTTTGAACAGGGGTATGGTAGTAGGTGCCTTTGAACAGGGGTACGGTAGTAGGTGCCTTTGAACAGGGTATGGTAGTAGGTGCCTTTAAACAGGGTATGGTAATAGGTGCCTTTGAACAGGGTAGTAGGTGCCTTTGAACAGGGTATGGTGGTAGGTGCCTTTGAACGTGTATGGTGGTAGGTGCCTTTGAACAGGGTATGGTAGTAGGTGTCTTTGAACAGGGTATAGTGGTAGGTGCCTTTGAACAGGGTATGGTAGTAGGTGCCTTTGAACAGGGCATGGTGGTAGGTGCCTTTGAACAGGGTATGGTGGTAGGTGCCTTTGAACAGGGTATGGTGGTAGGTGCCTTTGAACGTGTATGGTGGTAGGTGCCTTTGAACAGGGTATGGTGGTAGGTGCCTTTGAACAGGGTATGGTAGTAGGTGTCTTTGAACAGGGTATAGTGGTAGGTGCCTTTGAACAGGGTATGGTAGTAGGTGCCTTTGAACAGGGTATGGTAGTAGGTGCCTTTGAACAGGGTATGGTAGTAGGTGCCTTTGAACAGGGTACGGTAGTAGGTGCCTTTGAACAGGGCATGGTGGTAGGTGCCTTTGAACAGGGTATGGTGGTAGGTGCCTTTGAACAGGGTATGGTGGTAGGTGCCTTTGAACAGGGTATGGTAGTAGGTGCCTTTGAACAGGGTATGGTAGTAGGTGCCTTTGAACGGGGTATGGTAGTAGGTGCCTTTGAACGGGGTCTGGTAGTAGGTACCTTTGAACAGGGTCTGGTAGTAGGTGCCTTTGAACAGGGTATGGTCGTAGGTGCCTTTGAACAGGGTATGGTCGAAGGTGCCTTTGAACAGGGTATGGTAGTAGGTGCCTTTGAACAGGGGTATGGTAGTAGGTGCCTTTGAACAGGGTATGGTAGTAGGTGCCTTTGAACAGGGTATGGTAGTAGGTGCCTTTGAACAGGGTATGGTAGTAGGTGCCTTTGAACAGGGTATGGTAGTAGGTGCCTTTGAACAGGGTATGGTAGTAGGTGCGGGAACTTCAACAGTTTCCTGTGTGTGGTCTACCGCTCATAGAACATCCAGTCAACTTGACACAACTGTGGGGAAGCATTGGAGTCAACATGGGGCCACCATCCCTGTGGAATGCTTTAGACACCTTGTAGAGTCCCATAGCCCTGATGAATTGAGTCCCATACCCCTGATGAATTGAGTCCCATACCCCTGATGAATTGAGTCCAATACCCCTGATGAATTGAGTCCCATACCCCTGATGAATTGAGTCCCATAGCCCTGATGAATTGAGTCCCATAGCCCTGATGAATTGAGTCCCATAGCCCTGATGAATTGAGTCCCATAGCCCTGATGAATTGAGTCCCATACCCCTGATGAATTGAGTCCCATACCCCTGATGAATTGAGTCCCACAGCCCTGATGAATTGAGTCCCATACCCCTGATGAATTGAGTCCCATACCCCTGATGAATTGAGTCCCATACCCCTGATGAATTGAGTCCCATACCCCTGATCAATTGAGTCCCATACCCCTGATGAATTGAGGCTGTTCTGAGGGCAAAAGGGGGAGGTGCAACTGAATGTCAGGAAGGTGTTCCTAATGTTTTGTACACTCAGTGTACCATATTTAGTTCTACAGTGTGTCTTTTTTGACAGCGTATTATAAAAGGTAACCTTAATGTTGCGTGTTTTCCGTGTATTTTCTAGAAAAGGTGGTGTTTTGTTGGAAAAATGACTTGTGTCATTCACAAAGTAGATGTCCTAAACGACTTGTCAAAACTACCGTTTGTTAAAACAATAAATTAGTGGAGTGGTTGAAGAACGAGTTTTAAGGACTGCAACCTAAGTGTATGTCAACTTCTGACTTCACGATATATATATATTATTTGAAAAGCAGGACACTGTAAAGTCCATTAGTCTTCTGAAGGGTATGAATTACTTCGCATAATATTTCTGTCATTCTTGCTTAGTTAAAATATTGGTTAAAAAAATAACAATTATTCAGCTTTTTGAGAGCTTTTTTAATCTTAAATAACCTGCATACACATTGTTTGAAGTACAATAGACCAACATAACTACATTAGTAGGTCAAAACTTTGTGCTGTTAAACCTTGATAGAGCATGGGTGGAGTAGGCATTGTGGTGCTGGAAAACCTTGGTAGAGCATGGGTGGAGTAGGCATTGTGGTGCTGTAAAACCTTGGTAGAGCATGGGTGGAGTAGGCATTATGGTGCTGTAAAACCTTGGTAGAGCATGGGTGGAGTAGGTATTGTGGTGCTGTAAAACCTTGGTAGAGCATGGGTGGAGTAGGCATTGTGGTGCTGTAAAACCTTGGTAGAGCATGGGTGGAGTAGGTATTGTGGTGCTGTAAAACCTTGGTAGAGCATGGGTGGAGTAGACATTGTGGTGCTGTAAAACCTTGGTGGAGCATGGGTGGAGTAGGCATTGTGGTGCTGTAAATCCTTGGTAGAGCATGGGTGGAGTAGGCATTATGGTGCTGTAAAACCTTGGTGGAGCATGGGTGGAGTAGGCATTGTGGTGCTGTAAAACCTTGGTAGAGCATGGGTGGAGTAGGCATTATGGTGCTGTAAAACCTTGGTAGAGCATGGGTGGAGTAGGCATTATGGTGCTGTAAAACCTTGGTAGAGCATGGGTGTAGGCATTATGGTGCTGTAAAACCTTGGTGGAGCATGGGTGGAGTAGGCATTGTGGTGCTGTAAAACCTTGGTAGAGCATGGGTGGAGTAGGCATTGTGGTGCTGTAAAACCTTGGTAGAGCATGGGTGGAGTAGGCATTGTGGTGCTGGTAAACCTTGGTAGAGCATGGGTGGAGTAGGCATTGTGGGGCTGTAAAACCTTGGTAGAGCATGGGTGGAGTAGGCATTGTGGTGCTGTAAAACCTTGGTAGAGCATGGGTGGAGTAGGCATTGTGGTGCTGTAAAACCTTGGTAGAGCATGGGTGGAGTAGGCATTATGGTGCTGTAAAACCTTGGTAGAGCATGGGTGTAGGCATTATGGTGCTGTAAAACCTTGGTGGAGCATGGGTGGAGTAGGCATTGTGGTGCTGTAAAACCTTGGTAGAGCATGGGTGGAGTAGGCATTGTGGTGCTGTAAAACCTTGGTAGAGCATGGGTGGAGTAGGCATTGTGGTGCTGGTAAACCTTGGTAGAGCATGGGTGGAGTAGGCATTGTGGTGCTGTAAAACCTTGGTAGAGCATGGGTGGAGTAGGCATTGTGGTGCTGTAAAACCTTGGTAGAGCATGGGTGGAGTAGGCATTGTGGTGCTGTAAAACCTTGGTAGAGCATGGGTGGAGTAGGCATTGTGGTGCTGTAAAACCTTGGTGGAGCATGGGTGGAGTAGGCATTATGGTGCTGTAAAACCTTGGTAGAGCATGGGTGGAGTAGGCATTATGGTGCTCGTGATTTTCCTTTATTTTTCAGCTTCAGAACAATGCCTACTTGTCATGAAAAACGTAGTTATTTGTTTCTAATATAAACTCATCTGTGCGTTTGAACCACAGCATATAAACACCTATTTCACTTTTGCATAAAAAAAAAAACAAATGACCGCAGCTGCACATTTTACTTGATTTAAACTTGATTTACCCAGGCAAGTCATTAATAAGAACAAGTTCTTATTTACAATGATGGTCTTTACACGATACACATCAAAATACAGCATATACTTTAAAACTACACAACCATAGAAAATATTACACAAAAAAACTCAACGCAATCACACACACACTCAATTACACGCTCTCATACACAAACACTTTCTCTCTCTTCTCTCTCTCTCTCTCTCTCTCTCCTCTCCATCTGTCTCTATCTTCTCCTCTACTTCTCTCCCTCTCTCTTCTCTCCCTCTCTAGATTTCTCATCTCTCTATTAAAATTCTGGCATGTGTTTTTATATCAATATGTTGTTTCTCTCTATTTACTATCATTCTGGTCTCTCTCTGTCTCTACTCTGTCTCTCTGTCTCTACACAACTCTGAAAATATCTCACAAAAACTCTCTCTCTCTCTCTCTCTCTCTCTCTCTCAAACTCTCTCTCTCTCTCTCTCTCTCTCTCTCTCTCTCTATTGTCAAGAACTTTAAGTATGTTCCCTGTTTGTCTATATTATCTATGTCTTTGTCTACACGTTTATCAATGTTTACAACAAGCAATAGGAAGATATCAGAACAGGGACGTTGGAGAATAACACCATCTTGTACGGGATACATTTGTACGGCTGTGAATCCGTCTCTAGATTAAAGCAACATCTCTCTTTCATAAATATGTGAAACGTCAATTACTATTAAAATTCTGGCATGTGTTTTTATATCAATATGTTGTTTAAATGCAACTATGATGTTGATACTATATGGATTACAATTATCATTCTGAAAATTTGGGCTATACTCACTTCCTGTTACACACACACACACACACAGACACACACACACACACAGACACACACACAGACACACACACACACACACACACAGACACTCAATCAAACTGTCTGTGATATCACACATTAGATTCTTACTCGTATCCACATAGCATACTAAATCACATCCAATGGCACACGAATCAACGTACTCAGATCTACTACACACATAATATCATGACTGAATGTTCTACCGTCTGTGGCATTGGCTCACAGGCGAACAGGCAAAGGGAGTAAAAAACAACAAAACGCCAACAAGAAGAACATGATGACAGTTGCTTTGTGCATAATGATAGAAACCTGTTTCTTCAATTCTAAACATTAGACGTTTGAAATGTCTGTTTTTGGCCGGCATGACTACATATTACGGCAGTAGTTATACTAGTTATGGACCATTTAAATCAAATGTATTTATATAGCCCTTCTTATATCAGCTGATATCTCAAAGTGCTGTACAGAAACCCAGCCTAAAACCCCCAAACAGCAAGCAATGCAGGTGTAGAAGCACCTGTGGCTAGGAAAAACTCCCTAGAAAGGCCAATACCTAGGAAGAAACCGAGAGAGGAACCAGGCTATGTGTCTAGTTTTGGTAAATGTAGACTGAGATTAGTATCTAGTTATGGTAAATGTAGACTGAGATTAGTATCTAGTTTTGGTAAATGTAGACTGAGGTTAGTATCTAGTTATGGTAAATATAGACTGAGAATAGTATTTAGTTATGGTAAATATAGACTGAGAATAGTATCTAGTTATGGTAAATATAGACTGAGAATAGTATTTAGTCATGGTAAATGTAGACTGAGAATATTATTCAGTTATGATAAGGGGTGAAATATGTATAGCCAGTTGTAAGGGCTTAGTAGATTGTCTTTTCTTAAAATCAGTCTACATGGTGAAAATAAAAAGAGTGTAACATGTAGGATGAATTAAAGGAGTAGTAACATGTAGGATGAATTAAATGAGTAACATGTAGGATGAATTAAAGGAGTATAACATGTAGGATGAATTAAAGGAGTATAACATAAAGGATTAATTAAAGGAGTAACATGTAGGATGAATTAAAGGAGTAACATGTAGGATGAATTAAAGGAGTAACATGTAGGATGAATTAAAGGAGTAACATGTAGGATGAATTAAAGGAGTAACATGTAGGATGACTTAAAGGAGTAACATGTAGGATGTAGGATGAATTAAAGGAGTAACATGAAGGATGAATTAAAGGAGTATAACATGTAGGATGAATTAAAGGAGTAACATGTAGGATTAATTAAAGGAGTAACATGTAGGATGAATTAAAGGAGTAACATGTAGGATGAATTAAAGGAGTAACATGTAGGATGAATTAAAGGAGTAACATGTAGGATGACTTAAAGGAGTAACATGTAGGATGTAGGATGAATTAAAGGAGTAACATGAAGGATGAATTAAAGGAGTATAACATGTAGGATGAATTAAAGGAGTAACATGTAGGATGAATTAAAGGAGTATAACATGTAGGATGAATTAAAGGAGTATAACATGTAGGATGAATTAAAGGAGTAACATGTAGGATGAATTAAAGGAGTAACATGTAGGATGAATTAAAGGAGTATAACATGTAGGATGAATTAAAGGAGTAACATGTAGGATGAATTAAAGGAGTAACATGTAGGATGACTTAAAGGAGTAACATGTAGGATGAATTAAAGGAGTAACATGTAGGATGAATTAAAGGAGTAACATGTAGGATGAATTAAAGGAGTAACATGTAGGATGACTTAAAGGAGTAACATGTAGGATGAATTAAAGGAGTAACATGTAGGATGAATTAAAGGAGTAACATGTAGGATGAATTAAAGGAGTAACATGGAGGATGAATTAAAGGAGTAACATGGAGGATGAATTAAAGGAATGAATTAATTAAAGGAATAACATGTAGGATGAATTAAAGGAGTAATATAATAATATAATATGCCATTTAGCTTTTATCCAAAGCGACTTACAGTCATGTGTGCATACATTCTACGTATGGGTGGTCCCGGGAATCGAACCCACTACCCTGGCGTTACAAGCGCCATGCTCTACCAACTGAGCTACAGAAGGACCACACAGTAATAACATGTTGGAGGAAGTTGTAAAAAGGAAGAAAATTCAAAAATATTTTTTAGAAATATGTAACTTTTACACATTAACAAGTCCAATACAGCAAATTAAAGATAAACATCTTTACAGCGAAAGCACAACATATGATTATGTTAGGTCAGAGTCAAGTCACAAAAACACACACAGCCATTTTCCAGCCAAAGATAGGAGTCACAAAAATCTGAAATATAGATACAATTAATCACTAACCTTTGATGATCTTCATCAGATGACACTCATAGGACATCATGTTACACAATATTCTGTTCGATAATGTATGTTCTGTTCGATAATGTCTCTTTCGTATCGTCTGAGATCCCCAAATATTGGAAAGCTGCCGCGGTCATCCCCCTCTTCAAAAGGGGAGACACTCTACACCCAAACTGTTACAGACCTATATCTATCCTACCCTGCCTTTCTAAGGTCTTTAAAAAAAACAAGTCAACAAACAGATCACCAACCATTTTTAATCCCACCGTACCTTCTTCGCGATGCAATTTGGCTTCCAAGCTGGTCATGGGTGCACCTCAGCCACGCTCAAGGTCCTAAATGGTATCATAACCGCCATTGATAAAAGACAATATTGTGCAGCCGCATTCATCAACCTGGCTAAGGCCTTCGACTCTGTCAATCACCACATTCTTATCGGCAAACTCAACAACCTTGGTTTCTCAAATGACTGCCTCGCCTGGTTCACCAACTACTTCTCAGACAGAGTACAGTGTGTCAAATCGGAGGGCCTGTTGTCCGGACCTCTGGCAGTCTCTATGGGGGTGACACGGGGTTCAATTCTCGGGCTGACTCTTTTCTCTGTATACATCAATGATGTCGCTCTTGCTGCTGATGAGTCTCTGATCCACTTTTATGCAGACGAAGCCATTCTGTATACTTCTGACCCTTCTTTGGACAATGTGTTAATAATTAACCTCCAGACGAGCTTCAATGCCAATGCACCCCACTATCTCTACCTGCACATGCTCATCTGCACATCTATCACTCCAGTGTTTAATTGCTAAATTGTAATTATTTCGCTACTATGGCCTATTTATTGCCTGATATCTCCCTAATCTTACTTCATTGGCACATATAGACTATTATTTTGTGTTATTGACTGTACATTTGTTTATTCCATGTGTAACTCTGTGTTGTGGTTTGTGTCCCACTGCTTTGCTTTATCTTGGCCAGATCGCAATGATAAATGAGAACTTGTTCTCAACTAACTAGCATTCAACACCATAGAAACCTCAAAGCTCATCATTAAGCTCAGGGCCCTGGGTCAGAACCCCTCCCTGTGCAACTGGGTCCTGGACTTCCTGACAGCAGCCCCCCCAGGTGGTGAAGGTAGGAAACAACACTTCACTTCACTTCACTGATCCTCAACACAGGGGCCGGACAAGAGTACATGCTCAGCCCCTTGCTGAGGTGAGGGCACTGTCTGAGTCGTGCCAGGAAAATAACCTCTCTCTCAACATCAACAAAAACAAAGGAGATGATCGTGGACATCAGGAAAACAGCAGAGGGAGCACCCCCCTATCTATATCGACAGGTGGAAAAGTTCAAGTTCCTCTTTGTAAACATCACTGACAAACTGAAATGGCCCACCCACACAGACAGCGTGGTGAAGAAGGCGCAATAGCGCCTCTTCAACCTAAGGAGGCTGAAGAAATTGGGCTTGGCAACTAAAACCTTCAATTTTATTTTACAGATGCACAAGTGAGAACATCCTGTCGGGCTGTATCACCACCTGGTATGGCAACTGCACATCCCACAACCGCAAGGTCTGCCCAAAGCATCACCAGGGGGCGAACTACCTGCCCTCCAAGACACCTACAGCACCCGATGTCACAGGAAGGCCAAAACCATCAAGGATAACAACCACCCGAGCCACTGCCTGTTCACCCCGTTATCATCTAGAAAGCAAGGTCAGTACAGGTGCATCAACGCTGGGACCGAGAGACTGAAAAACAGCTTCTATCTCAAGGCCATCTGACTGTTAAACAGCCATCACTAGCACATTAGAGGCTGATGCCTATATACATAGACTTGAAATCACTGGCCACTTTAATAAATGGAACACTAGTCACTTTAATAATGTTAACATATTTTGCATTACTCATCTCATATTTATATACTGAATTCTATCCTATTCTACTGTATCTTAGTCTATGTTGCTCTGACATTGTCCATATATTTATATGTGTCAGACACACCCACTTTTCTGCATGTTGCCTGATGGAAAACGTGTCATGCAATTTACAAACTTTTCAAACACACATGATTTTGGCTTGGACTTAAGTGTGGGCTAGAAGGGAGAGAGTACTCATCCCACTAGATGTTGTGAGTTTTGGCTTGGACTTAACTCGTTGTGCTATCAACGCTGCATGAGTTGTTGGACTTTGCCCTGTTCCAGGATGGAGTCGAACACCCCGACTTTCAGTGCAACAATTGCCTGCTCACAGAGGGCTGGGAAAAGCCAAGACCTGCTATTTTCTAATTTTCCTCCATGCCGAGGGCAGTGGATTGCACTGGGCTGATGGGAGTCTCGCCTTCGGGCAGGTTATCTTCCGTGGACTGGCCGCTGCCCATCCCCAGTCCCATCCCCATCCCCAGTCTCAGTCCCATCCCCAGTCCCATCCCCAGTCCCATCCCCAGTCTCATCCCCAGTCCCAGTCCCCAGTCCCATCCCCATCCCCAGTCCCATCCCCATCCCCATCCCCAGTCCCATCCCCAGCCCCATCCCCAGTCCCATCCCCAGCCCCATCCCCAGTCCCATCCCCAGTCCCATCCCCATCCCCAGTCCCATCCCCATCCCCATCCCCAGTCCCATCCCCAGCCCCATCCCCAGTCCCATCCCCAGCCCCATCCCCAGTCCCATCCGCAGCCCCATCCCCAGTCCCATCCCCAGTCCCATCCCCAGCCCCAGTCCCATCTCCAGTCTCAGTCCCATCTCCAGTCTCAGTCCCATCTCCAGTCTCAGTCCCATCCCCAGCCCCATCCCCAGTCCCATCCCCAGCCCCATCCCCAGTCCCATCCCCAGCCCCATCCCCAGTCCCATCCCCAGTCCCATCCCCAGCCCCAGCCCCAGTCCCAGTCCCAGTCCCAGTCTCAGTCCCATCCCCAGTCTCAGTCCCATCCCCAGTCTCAGTCCTATCCCCAGTCTCAGTCCCATCCCCAGCCCCAGTCCCATCCCCAGCCCCAGTCCCAGCCCCAGTCCCAGTCCCAGTCCCATCCCCAGTCCCAGTCCCATCCCCAGTCCCAGTCCCATCCCCAGTCCCAGTCCCAGTCCCATCCCCAGTCTCAGTCCCATCCCCAGTCTCAGTCCCATCCCCAGTCCCATCCCCAGTCCCATCCCCAGTCCCAGTCCCCAGTCCCATCCCCATCCCCAGTCCCATCCCCAGCCCCATCCCCAGTCCCATCCCCAGTCCCATCCCCAGTCCCATCCCCAGTCCCAGTCCCCAGTCCCATCCCCATCCCCAGTCCCATCCCCATCCCCAGCCCCAGTCCCATCTCCAGTCTCAGTCCCATCTCCAGTCTCAGTCCCATCCCCAGTCCCAGTCCCATCCCCAGCCCCAGTCCCAGCCCCAGTCCCAGTCCCAGTCCCATCCCCAGTCCCAGTCCCAGTCCCATCCCCAGTCTCAGTCCCAGCCCCAGTCTCAGTCCCATCCCCAGTCCCAGTCCCATCCCCAGTCCCATCCCCAGTCCCAGTCCCAGTCCCATCCCCAGTCCCATCCCCAGTCCCAGTCCCATCCCCAGTCTCAGTCCCATCCCCAGTCTCAGTCCCATCCCCAGTCTCAGCCCCATCCCCAGTCCCATCCCCAGCCCCATCCCCAGTCCCATCCCCAGCCCCATCCCCAGTCCCATCCCCAGTCCCATCCCCAGTCCCATCCCCAGTCCCATCCCCAGTCCCATCCCCAGTCCCATCCCCAGTCCCATCCCCATCCCCAGTCCCATCCCCAGTCTCAGTCCCATCCCCAGTCCCATCCCCAGTCCCATCCCCAGTCCCATCCCCAGTCCCATCCCCAGTCCCATCCCCAGTCCCAGTCCCATCCCCAGTCCCATCCCCAGTCCCATCCCCAGTCCCATCCCCAGTCCCATCCCCAGTCCCATCCCCAGTCCCATCCCCAGTCCCATCCCCAGTCCCATCCCCAGTCCCAGTCTCAGTCCCATCCCCAGTCCCAGTCTCAGTCCCATCCCCAGTCCCATCCCCAGTCCCATCCCCAGTCCCATCCCCAGTCCCATCCCCAGTCCCATCCCCAGTCCCATCCCCAGTCCCATCCCCAGTCCCATCCCCAGTCTCAGTCCCATCCCCAGTCCCAGTCCCATCCCCAGCCCCAGTCTCAGTCTCAGTCCCATCCCCAGTCCCAGTCCCATCCCCAGTCCCAGTCCCATCCCCATCCCCAGTCTCAGTCTCAGTCCCATCCCCAGCCCCAGTCCCATCCCCAGCCCCAGTCCCAGCCCCAGTCCCAGTTCCAGTCCCATCCCCAGTCCCATCCCCAGTCCCAGTCCCATCCCCAGTCCCAGTCCCATCCCCAGTCCCAGTCCCATCCCCAGTCTCAGTCCCATCCCCAGTCCCATCCCCAGTCCCATCCCCAGTCCCATCCCCAGTCCCATCCCCAGTCTCAGTCCCATCCCCAGTCTCAGTCCCATCCCCAGTCCCATCCCCAGTCCCATCCCCAGTCCCAGTCCCCAGTCCCATCCCCAGTCTCAGTCCCATCCCCAGTCTCAGTCCCATCCCCAGTCCCATCCCCAGTCCCATCCCCAGTCCCAGTCCCAGTCCCATCCCCAGTCCCAGTCCCATCCCCAGTCTCAGTCCCATCCCCAGTCCCATCCCCAGTCCCATCCCCAGTCCCATCCCCAGTCCCATCCCCAGTCTCAGTCCCATCCCCAGTCTCAGTCCCATCCCCAGTCCCATCCCCAGTCCCATCCCCAGTCTCAGTCCCATCCCCAGTCCCAGTCCCATCCCCATCCCCAGTCTCAGTCTCAGTCCCATCCCCAGCCCCAGTCCCATCCCCAGCCCCAGTCCCAGCCCCAGTCCCAGTTCCAGTCCCATCCCCAGTCCCATCCCCAGTCCCAGTCCCATCCCCAGTCCCAGTCCCATCCCCAGTCCCAGTCCCATCCCCAGTCTCAGTCCCATCCCCAGTC
Organism: Oncorhynchus keta; assembly: GCF_023373465.1. Lineage (NCBI taxonomy): Eukaryota > Metazoa > Chordata > Actinopteri > Salmoniformes > Salmonidae > Oncorhynchus > Oncorhynchus keta. The sequence goes on from NC_068434.1 coordinate 2,858,487, forward strand.
TCAGTCCCATCCCCAGTCCCATCCCCAGTCCCATCCCCAGTCTCATCCCCAGTCCCAGTCCCCAGTCCCAGTCCCATCCCCAGTCCCATCCCCAGTCCCATCCCCAGTCTCATCCCCAGCCCCATCCCCAGTCCCATCCCCAGTCCCATCCCCAGCCCCATCCCCAGTCCCATCCCTTGCCCCATCCCCAGTCCCATCCCCAGTCCCATCCCCAGCCCCAGTCCCATCTCCAGTCTCAGTCCCATCTCCAGTCTCAGTCCCATCCCCAGTCCCAGTCCCATCCCCAGTCCCATCCCCAGCCCCAGTCCCATCTCCAGTCTCAGTCCCATCTCCAGTCTCAGTCCCATCCCCAGTCCCAGTCCCATCCCCAGTCTCAGTCCCAATCCCAGTCCCATCCCCAGTCTCAGTCCCATCCCCAGTCCCATCCCCAGTCTCAGTCCTATCCCCAGTCTCAGTCCCATCCCCAGCCCCAGTCCCAGTCTCAGTCCCATCCCCAGTCCCATCCCCAGTCTCAGTCCTATCCCCAGTCTCAGTCCCATCCCCAGCCCCAGCCCCAGTCCCAGTCCCAGTCTCAGTCCCATCCCCAGTCTCAGTCCCATCCCCAGTCTCAGTCCTATCCCCAGTCTCAGTCCCATCCCCAGCCCCAGTCCCATCCCCAGCCCCAGCCCCAGTCCCAGTCCCAGTCTCATCCCCAGTCCCATCCCCAGTCCCAGTCCCATCCCCAGTCCCAGTCCCATCCCCAGTCCCAGTCCCATCCCCAGTCTCAGTCCCAGCCCCAGTCTCAGTCCCAGCCCCAGTCTCAGTCCCATCCCCAGTCCCAGTCCCATCCCCAGTCCCAGTCCCAGTCCCAGTCCCATCCCCAGTCCCATCCCCAGTCCCAGTCCCATCCCCAGTCTCAGTCCCATCCCCAGTCTCAGTCCCATCCCCAGTCTCAGTCCCAGCCCCAGTCTCAGTCCCAGCCCCAGTCTCAGTCCCATCCCCAGTCCCAGTCCCATCCCCAGTCCCATCCCCAGTCCCAGTCCCATCCCCAGTCCCAGTCCCAGTCCCAGTCTCAGTCCCATCCCCAGTCTCAGTCCTATCCCCAGTCTCAGTCTCAGTCCCATCCCCAGCCCCAGTCCCATCCCCAGCCCCAGTCCCAGCCCCAGTCTCAGTCCCAGCCCCAGTCCCAGTCCCATCCCCAGTCCCAGTCTCAGTCCCATCCCCAGTCTCAGTCCCATCCCCAGTCCCAGTCCCAGTCCCAGTCTCAGTCCCATCCCCAGTCTCAGTCCTATCCCCAGTCTCAGTCCCAGTCCCATCCCCAGCCCCAGTCCCATCCCCAGCCCCAGTCCCAGCCCCAGTCCCAGTTCCAGTCCCATCCCCAGTCCCATCCCCAGTCCCAGTCCCATCCCCAGTCCCAGTCCCATCCCCAGTCCCAGTCCCATCCCCAGTCTCAGTCCCATCCCCAGTCTCAGTCCCATCCCCAGTCCCATCCCCAGTCCCATCCCCAGTCTCATCCCCAGTCCCAGTCCCCAGTCCCATCCCCATCCCCAGTCCCATCCCCATCCCCAGTCCCATCCCCAGTCCCATCCCCAGTCCCATCCCCAGTCCCATCCCCAGTCTCATCCCCAGTCTCAGTCCCAGCCCCAGTCTCAGTCCCAGCCCCAGTCTCAGTCCCATCCCCAGTCCCAGTCCCATCCCCAGTCCCAGTCCCAGTCCCAGTCCCATCCCCAGTCCCATCCCCAGTCCCAGTCCCATCCCCAGTCTCAGTCCCATCCCCAGTCTCAGTCCCATCCCCAGTCTCAGTCCCAGCCCCAGTCTCAGTCCCAGCCCCAGTCTCAGTCCCATCCCCAGTCCCAGTCCCATCCCCAGTCCCATCCCCAGTCCCAGTCCCATCCCCAGTCCCAGTCCCAGTCCCAGTCTCAGTCCCATCCCCAGTCTCAGTCCTATCCCCAGTCTCAGTCTCAGTCCCATCCCCAGCCCCAGTCCCATCCCCAGCCCCAGTCCCAGCCCCAGTCTCAGTCCCAGCCCCAGTCCCAGTCCCATCCCCAGTCCCAGTCTCAGTCCCATCCCCAGTCCCAGTCCCATCCCCAGTCCCAGTCCCAGTCCCAGTCTCAGTCCCATCCCCAGTCTCAGTCCTATCCCCAGTCTCAGTCTCAGTCCCATCCCCAGCCCCAGTCCCATCCCCAGCCCCAGTCCCAGCCCCAGTCCCAGTTCCAGTCCCATCCCCAGTCCCATCCCCAGTCCCAGTCCCATCCCCAGTCCCAGTCCCATCCCCAGTCCCAGTCCCAGCCCCAGTCCCAGTCCCATCCCCAGTCTCAGTCCCATCCCCAGTCCCAACCCCAGTCCCATCCCCAGTCCCATCCCCAGTCCCAGTCCCCAGTCCCATCCCCATCCCCAGTCCCATCCCCATCCCCAGTCCCATCCCCAGTCCCATCCCCAGTCCCATCCCCAGTCCCATCCCCAGTCTCATCCCCAGTCCCAGTCCCCAGTCCCATCCCCATCCCCAGTCCCATCCCCAGTCCCATCCCCAGCCCCATCCCCAGTCCCATCCCTTGCCCCATCCCCAGTCCCATCCCCAGTCCCATCCCCAGCCCCAGTCCCATCTCCAGTCTCAGTCCCATCTCCAGTCTCAGTCCCATCCCCAGTCCCAGTCCCATCCCCAGTCCCATCCCCAGCCCCAGTCCCATCTCCAGTCTCAGTCCCATCTCCAGTCTCAGTCCCATCCCCAGTCCCAGTCCCATCCCCAGTCTCAGTCCCAATCCCAGTCCCATCCCCAGTCTCAGTCCCAGTCCCAGTCCCATCCCCAGTCCCATCCCCAGCCCCAGTCCCATCTCCAGTCTCAGTCCCATCTCCAGTCTCAGTCCCATCCCCAGTCCCAGTCCCATCCCCAGTCCCATCCCCAGCCCCAGTCCCATCTC
>NC_068434.1:2866383-2991383 GCF_023373465.1 Oncorhynchus keta
GTCCCATCCCCAGTCTCAGTCCTATCCCCAGTCTCAGTCCCATCCCCAGCCCCAGTCCCATCCCCAGCCCCAGTCCCAGCCCCAGTCCCAGTCCCATCCCCAGTCCCATCCCCAGTCCCAGTCCCATCCCCAGTCCCAGTCCCATCCCCAGTCCCAGTCCCATCCCCAGTCCCAGTCCCAGCCCCAGTCCCAGTCCCATCCCCAGTCCCATCCCCAGTCCCATCCCCAGTCCCATCCCCAGTCCCATCCCCAGTCCCATCCCCAGTCTCATCCCCAGTCCCAGTCCCCAGTCCCATCCCCAGTCCCATCCCCAGTCCCATCCCCAGTCTCATCCCCAGCCCCAGTCTCAGTCCCATCCCCAGTCCCATCCCCAGTCCCATCCCCAGTCCCATCCCCAGTCCCATCCCCAGTCTCATCCCCAGTCCCATCCCCAGTCCCATCCCCAGTCCCATCCCCAGTCCCATCCCCAGTCCCATCCCCAGTCCCATCCCCAGTCTCATCCCCAGTCCCAGTCCCCAGTCCCATCCCCATCCCCAGTCCCATCCCCATCCCCATCCCCAGTCCCATCCCCAGCCCCAGCCCCAGTCCCATCCCCATCCCCAGTCCCATCCCCAGTCTCATCCCCAGTCCCAGTCCCCAGTCCCATCCCCATCCCCAGTCCCATCCCCAGTCCCATCCCCAGTCCCATCCCCATCCCCAGTCCCATCCCCAGCCCCATCCCCAGTCCCATCCCCATCCCCAGGCCCATCCCCAGTCCCATCCCCAGTCCCATCCCCATCCCCAGGCCCATCCCCAGTCCCATCTCCAGTCTCAGTCCCATCTCCAGTCTCAGTCCCATCCCCAGTCCCAGTCCCCAGCCCCAGCCCCAGTCTCAGTCCCATCCCCAGTCCCAGTCCCATCCCCAGTCCCATCCCCAGTCTCAGTCCCATCCCCAGTCTCAGTCCCATCCCCAGTCTCAGTCCCAATCCCAGTCCCATCCCCAGTCTCAGTCCCATCCCCAGTCTCAGTCCCATCCCCAGTCTCAGTCCCAATCCCAGTCCCATCCCCAGTCTCAGTCCCATCCCCAGTCTCAGTCCCAATCCCAGTCCCATCCCCAGTCTCAGTCCCATCCCCAGTCTCAGTCCCATCCCCAGTCTCAGTCCCAATCCCAGTCCCATCCCCAGTCCCATCCCCAGTCTCAGTCCCATCCCCAGTCTCAGTCCCATCTCCAGTCTCAGTCCCAATCCCAGTCCCATCCCCAGTCTCAGTCCCATCCCCAGTCTCAGTCCCATCCCCAATCCCAGTCCCATCTCCAGTCTCAGTCCCAATCCCAGTCCCATCCCCAGTCTCAGTCCCATCCCCAGTCCCATCCCCAGCCCCAGCCCCAGTCTCAGTCCCATCCCCAGTCTCAGTCCCATCCCCAGTCTCAGTCCTATCCCCAGTCCCAGCCCCAGTCCCAGTCCCAGTCCCAGTCCCATCCCCAGTCCCATCCCCAGTCCCAGTCCCATCCCCAGTCCCAGTCCCATCCCCAGTCCCAGTCCCAGTCCCATCCCCAGTCTCAGTCCCAGCCCCAGTCTCAGTCCCATCCCCAGTCCCAGTCCCATCCCAGTCCCATCCCCAGTCCTAGTCCCAGTCCCATCCCCAGTCCCATCCCCAGTCCCAGTCCCATCCCCAGTCTCAGTCCCATCCCCAGTCCTAGTCCCAGTCCCATCCCCAGTCCCAGTCCCAGTCCCATCCCCAGTCTCAGTCCCAGCCCCAGTCTCAGTCCCATCCCCAGTCCCAGTCCCATCCCCAGTCCCATCCCCAGTCCTAGTCCCAGTCCCATCCCCAGTCCTAGTCCCAGTCCCATCCCCAGTCTCAGTCCCATCCCCAGTCTCAGTCCCATCCCCAGTCTCAGTCCCAGCCCCAGTCTCAGTCCAATCCCCAGTCCCAGTCCCAGTCCCATCCCCAGTCCCATCCCCAGTCCCATCCCCAGTCCCAGTCCCAGTCCCATCCCCAGTCCCAGTCCCAGTCCCATCCCCAGTCCCAGTCCCAGTCCCATCCCCAGTCCCAGTCCCAGTCCCATCCCCAGTCCCATCCCCAGTCTCATCCCCAGTCCCAGTCCCAGTCCCATCCCCAGTCCCAGTCCCAGTCCCATCCCCAGTCCCATCCCCAGTCTCATCCCCAGTCCCAGTCCCCAGTCCCATCCCCATCCCCAGTCCCATCCCCATCCCCATCCCCAGTCCCATCCCCAGCCCCATCCCCAGTCCCATCCCCAGTCCCATCCCCAGTCCCATCCCCAGTCCCATCCCCAGTCCCATCCCCAGTCCCATCCCCAGCCCCATCCCCAGTCCCATCCCCAGTCTCAGTTCCATCCCCAGTCTCAGTCCCATCCCCAGTCTCAGTTCCATCCCCAGTCTCAGTCCCAGCCCCAGTCCCATCCCCAGTCCCAGCCCCAGCAAAGTGCAAAGTACCTTAGTATGAATGAAACTGTGAATACTGTCATTAATACTTATAGAATGTTCCACTGCGTTGTATTCAGCGACATTATGGAAATGTCCGTCTCCTAGGTGATGGGATGCTGTGTTCTGTGTTTGTCAAAGGTAGGGGTTATATTATTCAGTGATGATGTTGGGAGGGGAACATCCAAGCCCTTTCAGATTTTCAGCAGGTTGTGATTCAAATGTTGTTTTTATTTGTTTTCCGGAATTTGTTGATAATATTGTCTTGTTGTTAATCAACGGCTTTCTATTTCAACTGAGGCAAACATAGTAATCTCTTCCTTCAAACATGTTACAGCCACATCAAGGCCTGAGTTCCATTGCCACCACATTGATGCAGTGTGGTGGTTTCGCCAGTAGGTAGCGCTGTTTGTACACGCTACAGCAGGGCTCTCCAACCAGGGTTGGAGTTAAACCCTACAGGAGGGTAGCTCTCCAGGAACAGGTTTGGAGTTAAAACCTACAGCAGGGCTCTCCAACCAGGGTTGGAGTTAAACCCTACAGGAGGGTACCTCTCCAGGAACACTGTTGGAGTTAAAACCTACAGGAGGGTAGCTCTCCAGGAACAGGGTTGGAGTTAAAACCTACAGGAGGGTAGCTCTCCAGGAACAGGGTTGGAGTTAAAACCTAGGGGAGGGTAGCTCTCCAGGAACAGGGTTGGAGTTAAAACCTAGGGGAGGGTATCTCTCCAGGAACAGGGTTGGAGTTAAAACCTACAGGACGGTAGCTCTCCAGGAACAGGGTTGGAGTTAAAACCTACAGGAGGGTAGCTCTCCAGGAACAGGGTTGGAGTTAAAACCTAGGGGAGGGTATCTCTCCAGGAACAGGGTTGGAGTTAAAACCTAGAGGAGGGTATCTCTCCAGGAACAGGGTTGGAGAGCCCTGCTCCACAGACAGGGAGTGCCAAAGTCTAATGTTGATCACCTCTCCGCTAATTCAATGTAAAGCCTATTTGGGTTGCACCTTTAATGTTGATCACCCCTCTTTAATGTAAGCTTATACTCCAAACTACATTCTTGGCACTGTACTCTTACAATGGCACCTATATTACTCTAATACAGTGGTTCCCAAACGTTTTATAGTCTCATACCCTTCAAACATTCAACCTCCAGCTGTACCCCCTCTAGCACCAGGGTCAGTGCACGCTCAAATGTTGTTTTTTGCCATCATTGTAAGCCTGCCACACACACACTATACATTACTATGTCTGAACCTGCCACACACACAACTCACCACAGGTTAATGAGAAGGGTGTGCTTGAAAGGATGCTTATAACTGTGCAATGTTGGGTTTTATTAGAGAGAGTCTGAGTCTTAAATAATTTTCCACGCACAATCTGTGCCTGTATTTAGTTTTCATGCTAGTGAGGGCTGAGAATCCACTCTCACGTAGGTACGTGGTTACAAAGGTCATCAGTGTCTTAACAGAGCGATTTGCCAAGGCAGGATACTCTGAGCGCAGCCCTATCCAGAAATCTGGCAGTGGCTTCTGATTAAATTCCATTTTCACAGAACCGCTTGTTGCAATTTCGATGAGGTTCTCTTGTTCAGATATCGGTAAGTAGACTGGAGGCATGAAAGGGAGGAATCCAGTTGTTTGTGTCATCTGTTTTGGGAAAGTACCTGCGTAATTGCGCACCCAACTCATTCAGGTGCTTCGCTATATCACATTTGACATTGTCTGTAAGCTTGAGTTCATTTGCACCCCAAAAAAAATCATAAAATGATGGAAAGACCCATGTGTTGTCCTTGTTAATGCAGTCAGAGAAGAGCTCCAACTTCTTAATCATAGCCTCAATTTTGAATATAGTTGCGGAGAGTCCCTGTTATCCTAGATTCAGTTCATCCAGGAGAGAAAAAACATCACCCAGACAGACCAGTCGTGTGAGAAACTCGTCATCATCAAGCGGTCAGACAAGTGAACATTATGGTCAGTAAAGAAAACTTTAAGCTCGTCTCTCAATTCAAAACAAGGTGTCAATACTTTGTCCCTTGATAACCACCTCACTTCTGTATGTTGTAAAAGCGTTACATGGTCCCTGCTCATGTCATTGCATAGTGAATAAAATACACGAGAGTTCAGGGGCCTTGCTTTAACAAAGTTAACCATTTTCACTTTAGTGTCCTAAACGTCTTTCAAGATGTCAGCAACATCCTCTCGGTGGATGCTGCAGTGTACCCAAGTGGCATCGACCGCTTGCACGCGTGTTACCACTCCACTATGTCTCACTGTCATGGCTTTTGCGCCATCAGTACAGATACCAACACATCTTTGACCACCAAAGTTAATTTGATATCACAAAGCTGTCCAGTACTTTAAAAATACCAGGAGCTGTGCCAGGCCACGTCTGTTGACTCGTCCAGCTGTAACAGACATATACCAGGAGCTGTGCCAGGCCACGTCTGTTGACTCGTCCAGCTGTAACAGACATATACCAGGAGCTGTGCCAGGCCACGTCTGTTGACTCATCCAGCTGTAACAGACATATACCAGGAGCTGTGCCAGGCCCTGTTGACTCATCCAGCTGTAACAGACATATACCAGGAGCTGTGCCAGGCCACGTCTGTTGACTCATCCAGCTGAAACAGACATATACCAACCAGGAGCTGTGCCAGGCCACGTCTGTTGACTCATCCAGCTGTAACAGACATATAACAGGAGCTGTGCCACGTCTGTTGACTCATCCAGCTGTAACAGACATATACCAGGAGCTGTGCCAGGCCTGTTGACTCATCCAGCTGTAACAGACATATACCAGGAGCTGTACCAGGCCTGTTGACTCATCTAGCTGTAACCATATCATTCACAGGTATGTGAAGTGGTAATTGTTTCAAAACATCTCCTGCCATGTCACCGATGCGTCGTGAAACAGTGTTGTTTGATGAAGACATTGTCTGTATAATTTCTCTGTCCTTTTCCCCCAGCATTGTCCCAGCCATATCTGCGGCAGCAGGAAGCATTACGTCCTCCACAAGAGTTTGGGGCTTGTCTGTCCAAGTCACTCGGTAGCTCACCATAGAAGACGCTTCTAGCCCCTCCTTATTAATGGTGTCTGTTGATTTTATACATGTCTAACTACTCGGAAGTCATCTTAATTCTCGCTCAAAAAGCTCCTGTGGCTTATTTTTCAAATTGGCATGTTTTGTTTCTAAATGTTTGGCAAGAGTGAAGGTTTCATCGAGTTGTGAGATAGTACTTTTGCACATATAACACACTGTGGCTGAGGAAAGGCACTACTCTGAATATAAGTAAACCCCAAATCAATGTAGTTCTCATCATATTTGAGTGGCTAGGACAGACAAGCCCCATACTATTGTGGAGGACTTGGGTCCAACGTCCCTGACAGTAGCTCTTCCGCTGCATCAGATTCACAACTGTCAGTGTCCATGCTAGCTGGGCTAACAACACATGTAGAATTACTAATGCTAGCATTGGATGTGCACGTGGAAGCAGAACAACTTGTCGACAGGTACAGTAGCAGTACTACCATTAGAGCTGGTATGCGTCTCTATGGACGCGGGCCTAACTATATATATATATATTTTTATTTTTATTTTTTTAATATTTTTTTTATAAAGAAATACAAATGTTTTGTGTTTTTCTTTTGTGTAAATGTGAATCACATTTTTTGTTGTAGTTTTTCATTTTTTATCGTACCCACCCCGAACGGCATTGCCTACCCCAAGTTTGGGAATACCTGCCACATTCACTGCTCTCGTTATCACCTGCCGCCATCTTGGATCAACTCCCAGCGGAAGAGGAAGACAACTGAACTGATTATGTCTCCTCCGATTCGTTGTAGGATAGTTAAAACCAGGGTTAAAAAACAGATGTCCGTAGCTGTATGTATCGGGATAAACATTTGAAGTGGTTTATAATATCGGTCAGTGAGAGTACGAAGCGAAGGGTTTCGTCTTTTTGAAAAAAATTTTTTTTTAGGACTTGTAAATATGACTTCCCTGACACAGCGGAGTTCGGGCCTAGTGCAGAGGCGGACCGAGGCCTCTCGTAGCTCTGCCGCCGACAAGGACCGAGGAACCGGGGATGAGGACTTCGAGACCCGCCGCCGCGGAGGAGGAGAGGAAGAGGAGGAAGAAGAGGATAAGGCAGACTCCAAAGAAACTCGACTCACATTGATGGAAGAAGTGTTGCTCTTGGGATTGAAGGACCGCGAGGTATAACTTAATAACATGTATTATATTATTATTATTATTATTATTAGTATTATTACAGCTAAAACCATATTATAGTATTTAGCTGGTTAGGTAACGTAAGTTAACGCTATTCAAAGATCTCATAAAATGTACTAACAGGTGCTATCTTCATTTTGTCAACATCGAATGAATGCTAATGTCAGCTAGCTACAATTTATTTATTTCACCTTTATTTAACCAGGTAGGCTAGTTGAGAACAAGTTCTCATTTGCAACTGCGACCTGGCCAAGATAAAGCATAGATAGCAGTGTTGACACAGACAACAACACAGAGTTACACATGGAGTAAACAATTAACAAGTCAATGACACAGTAGAAAAAAGGAAAGTCTATATACAGTGTGTGCAGAAGACATGAGGAGGTAAGGCAATAAATAGTAACTTGAGTGGGTATCCCATGAAGGAAGCTAAATCTACTCTGGGGAGGTTTTCTAAAGTTAACCAGTTTCTCTTAGCTTCACAGCTCAGGCATCTGCCTTACGATGATGATGATGATGATGATGATGATGTAGTATGTTGTTTGGCTTGTAATATACAGGGCCAACTCTGTTTTGGTCATTTCTGGTAGCTATGTAGCATACCACCCTGCATACCACTGCTGGCTTGCTTCTGAAGCTAAGCAGCATTGGTCCTGGTTGGTTCCTGGATGGGAGACCAGATGCTGCTGGAAGTGGTGTTGGAGGGCCAGTAGGAGGCACCTTTTTTCCCTCTGGTATAAAAAAGATCAAAATGCCCCAGGGCAGTGATTGGGGACATTGCCCTGTGTAGGGTGCTGTCTTTCGGATGGGACGTTAAATGGGTGTCCTGACTCTGAGGTCATTAAAGATCCCATGGCACTTATCGTAAGAGTAGAGATGTTAACCCCGGTGTCCTGGCTAAATTCCCAATCTGGCCCTCAAACCATCACGGTCACCTAATAATCCCCAGTTTACAATTGGCTCATTCATCCCCCTCCTCTCCCCTGTAACTATTCCCCAGGTTGTTGCTGTAAATGAGAATGTGTTCTCAGTTAACTTACCTGGTAAAATAACGGATAAATAAAATAAAAATGTCAATTTACAAATTTAATCGCAGCATGTTTTTGGACTCATTCAGCAGTTTTTACTTGCTTAAGTACAATACCATAGGAAATGAATGTATATTCCTTTAAAAAACTTAAAAATTGGCATTGATGCTTCCTGTTGACAAGACATTTTGATAAATATCCCAATCCAAACACAGTTTGAATGTGTCCGAATCAATAACCAATATGCACAAACAGTTTGTTTATTGAAAACCTAGAACATAGTGTATCTATCTACATGTAACGGATGTGAAACGGCTGGCTTAGTTAGCGGTGCGCGCTAAATAACGTTTCAATCGGTGACGTCACTCTGAGACCTTGGAAGTAGTGGTTCCCCCTTTGCTCTGCAAGGGCCGTGGTTTTTGTGGAGCGATGGGTAACGATGCTTCGTGGGTGACTGTTGAGGATGTGTGCAGAGGGTCCCTGGTTCGGGCCCGGGTATGGGCGAGGGGATGGTCTACAGTTATACTGTTACATACACATACATGTGCAACAATAGTAATCATATTTAATCATTAAGGGAGCACCATAGAACCTATACCTGTTGTTTTGAAAAGTGACATTATGTCGATGATATTGATTAGGGGGGTCGGGTTGTACACGCTGTTAAAACAAACACAACATACCTGGTTAGAGCACAACCTGCAGAAGACATCTAGCCACATTTTGAAGTGTTGCGTTTTGATTCAAGTAAGTGTAACGCAATATATATATATATAATCACTTCCATCGACGTCACAGTGAAATCAATAGAACGAGGGGGCAAACGTTTGTGGGGTAGTGCTGTTTAAACTAACGCTATTCAAAGGCCACACGGGAATGTGGAATAACCAATACTATTCAGAGGCTACACAGTAATGTGGAATAACCTATACTATTCAAAGGCTACACGGGAATGTGGAATAACCTATACTATTCAAAGGCTACACGGGAATGTGGAATAACCTATACTATTCAAAGGCTACACGGGAATGTGGAATAACCTATACTATTCAATGGCTACACAGGAATGTGGAATAACCAATACTATTCAAAGGCTACACAGGAATGTGGAATAACCTATACATGGTTGGTTTGATGAGAATTTACATTAGGCTTATATCTATATTTAGGAAGGTGGATTTTTTTTGGGGGGGATGGGGGCTGTCATCACGGAAAAGGTAACAATCCACTTTTTTTCTGTTAATTAACTTAACCTACACTGGGGCAAAAAAGTATTTAGTCGGCCACCAATTGTGCAAGTTCTCCCACTTAAAAAGACGAGAGGCCTGTAATTTTCATCATAGGTACACTTCAAATATGACGGACAAAATGAGAGAGAGAAAATCCAGAAAATCACATTGTAGGATTTTTAATGAATTTATTTGCATATTATGGTGGAAAATAAGTATTTGGTCAATAACAAAAACGTTTCTCAATACTTTGTTATTTACCCTTTGTTGGCAATGACAAGAGTTCAAACGTTTTCTGTAAGTCTTCACAAGGTTTTCACATACTGTTGCTGGTATTTTGGCCGTTTCCTCCATGCAGATCTCCTCTAGAGCAGTGATGTTTTGGGGCTGTTGCTGGGCAACACAGACTTTCAACTCGCTCCAAAGACTTTCTATGGGGTTGAGATCTGGAGACTGGCTAGGCCACTCCAGGACCTTGAGATGCTTCTTACGAAGCCACTCCTTTGTTGCCCGGGCGGTGTGGGATCATTGTCATGCTGAAAGACCCAGCCACATTTCATCTTCAATGACCTTGCTGATGTAAGGAGGTTTTCACTCAAAATCTCACAATACATGGCCCCATTCATTCGTTCCTTTGCACGGATTAGTCGTCCTGGTCCCTTTGCAGAAAAACAGCCCCAAAGCTGTTTTTTTTACCAAAAAGTTATATTTTGGTTTCATCTGACCATATGACATTCTCCCAATCTTCTTCTGGATCATCCAAATCCTCTCTAGCAAACTTCAGACCGGCCTGGACATGTACTGGCTTAAGCAGGGGGACACGTATGGCCCTGCAGGATTTGAGTCCCTGGCGGCATAGTTGTGGTTCTGTAGCTCAGTTGGTAGAGCATGGCGCTTGTAACGCCAGGGTAGTGGGTTCGATTCCCGGGACCACCCATACGTAGAATGTATGCACACATGACTGTAAGTCGCTTTGGATAAAAGCGTCTGCGAAATGGCATATATTATTATTATATTATAGTGTGTTACTGATGGTAGGCTTTGTTACGTTGGTCCCAGCTCTCTGCAGGTCATTCACTAGGTCCCCCCGTGTGGTTCTGGGATTTTTGCTCACCGTTCTTGTGAGCATTTTGACCACACGGGCTGAGATCTTGCGTTGTGCCTCAGATCGAGGGAGATTATCAGTGGTCTTGTATGTCTTCCATTTCCCAATAATTGCTCCCACGGTTGATTTCTTCAAACCAAGCTGCTTACCTATTGCAGATTCAGTCTTCCCAACCTGGTGCAGGTCTACATTTTTGTTTCTGGTGTCCTTTGACAGCTCTTTGGTCTTGGCCATAGTGGAGTTTGGAGTGTGACTGTTTGAGGTTGTGGACAGGTGTCTTTTATACTGATAACAAGTTCAAACAGGTGCCATTAATACAGGTAACGAGTGGAGGACAGAGGAGCTACAGGTCTGTAAGAGCCAGAAATCTTGCTTGTTTGTAGGTGACCAAATACTTATTTTCCACCATAATTTGCAAATAAATTCATAAAAAATCCTACAATATGATTTTCTGCATTTTTTTTTGTTTGTTGAAGTGTACCTATGATGAAAATTACAGGCCTCTCTCATCTTTTTAAGTGGGAGAACTTGCACAATTGGTGGCTGACTAAATACTTTTTTTGCCCCAGTGTATATGTCGCGTTGTGATTCGTTTATCAACAGTGACTTGTTTGGCTGCTATTTTAAGTGATAGTTTGATTGTCAAATCCATGTATTGGTGTGTGGCCAATTTACTTTTATAGAGAGACAATTTCCCATGCCATTTCATTAACTCTGCGTTCTGAGTGTGTGACGAGGTGGTTCTGAGTGTGTGACGAGGTGGTTCTGAGTGTGTGACGAGGTGGTTCTGAGTGTGTGACGAGGTGGTTCTGAGTGTGTGACGAGGTGGTTCTGAGTGTGTGACGAGGTGGTTCTGAGTGTGTGACGAGGTGGTTCTGAGTGTGTGACGAGGTGGTTCTGAGTGTGTGACGAGGTGGTTCTGAGTGTGTGACGAGGTGGTTCTGAGTGTGTGACGAGGTGGTTCTGAGTGTGTGACGAGGTGGTTCTGAGTGTGTGACGAGGTGGTTCTGAGTGTGTGACGAGGTGGTTCTGAGTGTGACGAGGTGGTTCTGGGTGTGTGACGAGGTGGTTCTGGGTGTGTGACGAGGTGGTTCTGAGTGTGTGACGAGGTGGTTCTGGGTGTGTGACGAGGTGGTTCTGGGTGTGTGACGAGGTGGTTCTGGGTGTGTGACGAGGTGGTTCTGGGTGTGTGACGAGGTGGTTCTGGGTGTGTGACGAGGTGGTTCTGAGTGTGTGACGAGGTGGTTCTGAGTGTGTGACGAGGTGGTTCTGAGTGTGTGACGAGGTGGTTCTGGGTGTGTGACGAGGTGGTTCTGGGTGTGTGACGAGGTGGTTTTGGGTGTGTGACGAGGTGGTTCTGGGGTGTGTGACGAGGTGGTTCTGGGTGTGTGACGAGGTGGTTCTTGAGTGTGTGACGAGGTGGTTCTTGAGTGTGTGACGAGGTGGTTCTGGGTGTGTGACGAGGTGGTTCTTGAGTGTGTGACGAGGTGGTTCTTGAGTGTGTGACGAGGTGGTTCTGGGTGTGTGACGAGGTGGTTCTGAGTGTGTGACGAGGTGGTTCTGAGTGTGTGACGAGGTGGTTCTGAGTGTGTGACGAGGTGGTTCTGAGTGTGTGACGAGGTGGTTCTGAGTGTGTGACGAGGTGGTTCTGAGTGTGTGACGAGGTGGTTCTGAGTGTGTGACGAGGTGGTTCTGAGTGTGACGAGGTGGTTCTGGGTGTGTGACGAGGTGGTTCTGGGTGTGTGACGAGGTGGTTCTGAGTGTGTGACGAGGTGGTTCTGGGTGTGTGACGAGGTGGTTCTGGGTGTGTGACGAGGTGGTTCTGGGTGTGTGACGAGGTGGTTCTGGGTGTGTGACGAGGTGGTTCTGGGTGTGTGACGAGGTGGTTCTGAGTGTGTGACGAGGTGGTTCTGAGTGTGTGACGAGGTGGTTCTGAGTGTGTGACGAGGTGGTTCTGGGTGTGTGACGAGGTGGTTCTGGGTGTGTGACGAGGTGGTTTTGGGTGTGTGACGAGGTGGTTCTGGGGTGTGTGACGAGGTGGTTCTGGGTGTGTGACGAGGTGGTTCTTGAGTGTGTGACGAGGTGGTTCTTGAGTGTGTGACGAGGTGGTTCTGGGTGTGTGACGAGGTGGTTCTTGAGTGTGTGACGAGGTGGTTCTTGAGTGTGTGACGAGGTGGTTCTGGGTGTGTGACGAGGTGGTTCTGGGTGTGTGACGAGGTGGTTCTTGAGTGTGTGACGACGTGGTTCTGAGTGTGTGACGAGGTGGTTCTGGGTGTGTGACGAGGTGGTTCTGGGTGTGTGACGAGGTGGTTCTGGGTGTGTGACGAGGTGGATCTGGGTGTGTGACGAGGTGGATCTGGGTGTGTGACGAGGTGGTTCTGGGTGTGTGACGAGGTGGTTCTGGGTGTGTGACGAGGTGGTTCTGGGTGTGTGACGAGGTGGTTCTGGGTGTGTGACGAGGTGGTTCTGGGTGTGTGACGAGGTGGTTCTGAGTGTGTGACGAGGTGGTTCTGGGTGTGTGACGAGGTGGTTCTGGGTGTGTGACGAGGTGGTTCTGGGTGTGTGACGAGGTGGTTCTGAGTGTGTGACGAGGTGGTTCTGAGTGTGTGACGAGGTGGTTCTGGGTGTGTGACGAGGTGGTTCTGGGTGTGTGACGAGGTGGTTCTGGGTGTGTGACGAGGTGGTTCTGGGGTGTGTGACGAGGTGGTTCTGGGTGTGTGACGAGGTGGTTCTTGAGTGTGTGACGAGGTGGTTCTTGAGTGTGTGACGAGGTGGTTCTGGGTGTGTGACGAGGTGGTTCTTGAGTGTGTGACGAGGTGGTTCTTGAGTGTGTGACGAGGTGGTTCTGGGTGTGTGACGAGGTGGTTCTGGGTGTGTGACGAGGTGGTTCTTGAGTGTGTGACGAGGTGGTTCTGAGTGTGTGACGAGGTGGTTCTGGGTGTGTGACGAGGTGGTTCTGGGTGTGTGACGAGGTGGATCTGAGTGTGTGACGAGGTGGTTCTGAGTGTGTGACGAGGTGGTTCTGAGTGTGTGACGAGGTGGTTCTGGGTGTGTGACGAGGTGGTTCTGGGTGTGTGACGAGGTGGTTCTGGGTGTGTGACGAGGTGGTTCTGGGTGTGTGACGAGGTGGTTCTGGGTGTGTGACGAGGTGGTTCTGAGTGTGTGACGAGGTGGTTCTGGGTGTGTGACGAGGTGGTTCTTCACACACACACACACAGTGTCTTCTCTCTGTGTTCATGACTACATGTTGTTCTTGAACAACCATCTCGTCGGGGCTGCGTGGCTGCATGCACACACACACACTCACCCCCTGTCCTCCTCTCTCAGGGCTACACGTCGTTCTGGAACGACTGCATCTCGTCGGGGCTGCGTGGCTGCATGCTCATAGAGCTGGCCATCAGAGGACGACTACAGCTGGAGACCTGTGGCATGAGGAGGAAAAGCCTGCTCGCCAGGAAGGTAGGGGATCCTGACCAACTGACCTCTTATGTGGAGGCAGGGTAGCCTAGTGGTTAGTGTTGGACTAGTAACCAGCAGGTAGCCTAGTGGTTAGTGTTGGACTAGTAACCAGCAGGTAGCCTAGTGGTTAGAGTGTTGGACTAGTAACCAGCAGGTAGCCTAGTGGTTAGTGTTGGACTAGTAACCAGCAGGTAGCCTAGTGGTTAGTGTTGGACTAGTAACCAGCAGGTAGCCTAGTGGTTAGTGTTGGACTAGTAACCAGCAGGTAGCCTAGTGGTTAGAGCGTTGGACTAGTAACCAGCAGGTAGCCTAGTGGTTAGTGTTGGACTAGTAACCAGCAGGTAGCCTAGTGGTTAGAGTGTTGGACTAGTAACCAGCAGTTAGCCTAGTGGTTAGAGTGTTGGACTAGTAACCAGCAGGTAGCCTAGTGGTTAGAGTGTTGGACTAGTAACCAGCAGGTAGCCTAGTGGTTAGTGTTGGACTAGTAACCAGCAGGTAGCCTAGTGGTTAGTGTTGGACTAGTAACCAGCAGGTAGCCTAGTGGTTAGTGTTGGACTAGTAACCAGCAGGTAGCCTAGTGGTTAGTGTTGGACTAGTAACCAGCAGGTAGCCTAGTGGTTAGAGCGTTGGACTAGTAACCAGCAGGTAGCCTAGTGGTTAGTGTTGGACTAGTAACCAGCAGGTAGCCTAGTGGTTAGTGTTGGACTAGTAACCAGCAGGTAGCCTAGTGGTTAGAGCGTTGGACTAGTAACCAGCAGGTAGCCTAGTGGTTAGTGTTGGACTAGTAACCAGCAGGTAGCCTAGTGGTTAGAGTGTTGGACTAGTAACCAGCAGGTAGCCTAGTGGTTAGTGTTGGACTAGTAACCAGCAGGTAGCCTAGTGGTTAGTGTTGGACTAGTAACCAGCAGGTAGCCTAGTGGTTAGTGTTGGACTAGTAACCAGCAGGTAGCCTAGTGGTTAGAGCGTTGGACTAGTAACCAGCAGGTAGCCTAGTGGTTAGTGTTGGACTAGTAACCAGCAGGTAGCCTAGTGGTTAGAGTGTTGGACTAGTAACCAGCAGGTAGCCTAGTGGTTAGAGCGTTGGACTAGTAACCAGCAGGTAGCCTAGTGGTTAGAGTGTTGGACTAGTAACCAGCAGGTAGCCTAGTGGTTAGTGTTGGACTAGTAACCAGCAGGTAGCCTAGTGGTTAGTGTTGGACTAGTAACCAGCAGGTAGCCTAGTGGTTAGTGTTGGACTAGTAACCAACAGGTAGCCTAGTGGTTAGAGTGTTGGACTAGTAACCAGCAGGTAGCCTAGTGGTTAGAGTGTTGGACTAGTAACCAGCAGGTAGCCTAGTGGTTAGTGTTGGACTAGTAACCAGCAGGTAGCCTAGTGGTTAGTGTTGGACTAGTAACCAGCAGGTAGCCTAGTGGTTAGTGTTGGACTAGTAACCAGCAGGTAGCCTAGTGGTTAGTGTTGGACTAGTAACCAGCAGGTAGCCTAGTGGTTAGTGTTGGACTAGTAACCAGCAGGTAGCCTAGTGGTTAGAGCGTTGGACTAGTAACCAGCAGGTAGCCTAGTGGTTAGTGTTGGACTAGTAACCAGCAGGTAGCCTAGTGGTTAGAGTGTTGGACTAGTAACCAGCAGGTAGCCTAGTGGTTAGAGCGTTGGACTAGTAACCAGCAGGTAGTCTAGTGGTTAGAGTGTTGGACTAGTAACCAGCAGGTAGCCTAGTGGTTAGTGTTGGACTAGTAACCAGCAGGTAGCCTAGTGGTTAGAGTGTTGGACTAGTAACCAGCAGGTAGCCTAGTGGTTAGAGCGTTGGACTAGTAACCAGCAGTTAGCCTAGTGGTTAGAGCGTTGGACTAGTAACCAGCAGTTAGCCTAGTGGTTAGAGCGTTGGACTAGTAACCAGCAGTTAGCCTAGTGGTTAGAGCGTTGGACTAGTAACCAGCAGTTAGCCTAGTGGTTAGTGTTGGACTAGTAACCAGCAGGTAGCCTAGTGGTTAGTGTTGGACTAGTAACCAGCAGGTAGCCTAGTGGTTAGTGTTGGACTAGTAACCAGCAGGTAGCCTAGTGGTTAGTGTTGGACTAGTAACCAGCAGGTAGCCTAGTGGTTAGTGTTGGACTAGTAACCAGCAGGTAGCCTAGTGGTTAGAGCGTTGGACTAGTAACCAGCAGGTAGCCTAGTGGTTAGAGCGTTGGACTAGTAACCAGCAGGTAGCCTAGTGGTTAGAGCGTTGGACTAGTAACCAGCAGGTAGCCTAGTGGTTAGAGTGTTGGACTAGTAACCAGCAGTTAGCCTAGTGGTTAGTGTTGGACTAGTAACCAGCAGGTAGCCTAGTGGTTAGTGTTGGACTAGTAACCAGCAGGTAGCCTGGTGGTTAGTGTTGGACTAGTAACCAACAGGTAGCCTAGTGGTTAGAGCGTTGGACTAGTAACCAGCAGGTAGCCTAGTGGTTAGAGCGTTGGACTAGTAACCAGCAGGTAGCCTAGTGGTTAGTGTTGGACTAGTAACCAGCAGGTAGCCTAGTGGTTAGAGTGTTGGACTAGTAACCAGCAGGTAGCCTAGTGGTTAGAGTGTTGGACTAGTAACCAGCAGGTAGCCTAGTGGTTAGTGTTGGACTAGTAACCAGCAGGTAGCCTAGTGGTTAGTGTTGGACTAGTAACCAGCAGGTAGCCTAGTGGTTAGTGTTGGACTAGTAACCAGCAGGTAGCCTAGTGGTTAGTGTTGGACTAGTAACCAGCAGGTAGCCTAGTGGTTAGTGTTGGACTAGTAACCAGCAGGTAGCCTAGTGGTTAGTGTTGGACTAGTAACCAGCAGGTAGCCTAGTGGTTAGAGCGTTGGACTAGTAACCAGCAGGTAGCCTAGTGGTTAGAGTGTTGGACTAGTAACCAGCAGGTAGCCTAGTGGTTAGAGCGTTGGACTAGTAACCAGCAGGTAGTCTAGTGGTTAGAGTGTTGGACTAGTAACCAGCAGGTAGCCTAGTGGTTAGTGTTGGACTAGTAACCAGCAGGTAGCCTAGTGGTTAGAGTGTTGGACTAGTAACCAGCAGGTAGCCTAGTGGTTAGAGCGTTGGACTAGTAACCAGCAGTTAGCCTAGTGGTTAGAGCGTTGGACTAGTAACCAGCAGTTAGCCTAGTGGTTAGAGCGTTGGACTAGTAACCAGCAGTTAGCCTAGTGGTTAGAGCGTTGGACTAGTAACCAGCAGTTAGCCTAGTGGTTAGAGCGTTGGACTAGTAACCAGCAGGTAGCCTAGTGGTTAGAGCGTTGGACTAGTAACCAGCAGGTAGCCTAGTGGTTAGAGCGTTGGACTAGTAACCGGCAGTTAGCCTAGTGGTTAGAGCGTTGGACTAGTAACCGGCAGTTAGCCTAGTGGTTAGAGCGTTGGACTAGTAACCAGCAGTTAGCCTAGTGGTTAGAGCGTTGGACTAGTAACCAGCAGGTAGCCTAGTGGTTAGAGCGTTGGACTAGTAACCAGCAGGTAGCCTAGTGGTTAGTGTTGGACTAGTAACCAGCAGGTAGCCTAGTGGTTAGTGTTGGACTAGTAACCAGCAGGTAGCCTAGTGGTTAGAGCGTTGGACTAGTAACCAGCAGGTAGCCTAGTGGTTAGTGTTGGACTAGTAACCAGCAGGTAGCCTAGTGGTTAGTGTTGGACTAGTAACCAGCAGGTAGCCTAGTGGTTAGTGTTGGACTAGTAACCAGCAGGTAGCCTAGTGGTTAGAGCGTTGGACTAGTAACCAGCAGGTAGCCTAGTGGTTAGAGTGTTGGACTAGTAACCAGCAGGTAGCCTAGTGGTTAGAGCGTTGGACTAGTAACCAGCAGGTAGTCTAGTGGTTAGAGTGTTGGACTAGTAACCAGCAGGTAGCCTAGTGGTTAGTGTTGGACTAGTAACCAGCAGGTAGCCTAGTGGTTAGAGTGTTGGACTAGTAACCAGCAGGTAGCCTAGTGGTTAGAGCGTTGGACTAGTAACCAGCAGTTAGCCTAGTGGTTAGAGCGTTGGACTAGTAACCAGCAGTTAGCCTAGTGGTTAGAGCGTTGGACTAGTAACCAGCAGTTAGCCTAGTGGTTAGAGCGTTGGACTAGTAACCAGCAGTTAGCCTAGTGGTTAGAGCGTTGGACTAGTAACCAGCAGGTAGCCTAGTGGTTAGAGCGTTGGACTAGTAACCAGCAGGTAGCCTAGTGGTTAGAGCGTTGGACTAGTAACCGGCAGTTAGCCTAGTGGTTAGAGCGTTGGACTAGTAACCGGCAGTTAGCCTAGTGGTTAGAGCGTTGGACTAGTAACCGGCAGTTAGCCTAGTGGTTAGAGCGTTGGACTAGTAACCGGCAGTTAGCCTAGTGGTTAGAGCGTTGGACTAGTAACCAGCAGTTAGCCTAGTGGTTAGAGCGTTGGACTAGTAACCAGCAGGTAGCCTAGTGGTTAGTGTTGGACTAGTAACCAGCAGGTAGCCTAGTGGTTAGTGTTGGACTAGTAACCAGCAGGTAGCCTAGTGGTTAGAGCGTTGGACTAGTAACCAGCAGGTAGCCTAGTGGTTAGTGTTGGACTAGTAACCAGCAGGTAGCCTAGTGGTTAGAGCGTTGGACTAGTAACCAGCAGGTAGCCTAGTGGTTAGAGCGTTGGACTAGTAACCAGCAGGTAGCCTAGTGGTTAGTGTTGGACTAGTAACCAGCAGGTAGCCTAGTGGTTAGAGTGTTGGACTAGTAACCAGCAGGTAGCCTAGTGGTTAGAGTGTTGGACTAGTAACCAGCAGGTAGCCTAGTGGTTAGAGCGTTGGACTAGTAACCAGCAGGTAGTCTAGTGGTTAGAGTGTTGGACTAGTAACCAGCAGGTAGCCTAGTGGTTAGTGTTGGACTAGTAACCAGCAGGTAGCCTAGTGGTTAGAGTGTTGGACTAGTAACCAGCAGGTAGCCTAGTGGTTAGAGCGTTGGACTAGTAACCAGCAGTTAGCCTAGTGGTTAGAGCGTTGGACTAGTAACCAGCAGTTAGCCTAGTGGTTAGAGCGTTGGACTAGTAACCAGCAGTTAGCCTAGTGGTTAGAGCGTTGGACTAGTAACCAGCAGTTAGCCTAGTGGTTAGAGCGTTGGACTAGTAACCAGCAGGTAGCCTAGTGGTTAGAGCGTTGGACTAGTAACCGGCAGTTAGCCTAGTGGTTAGAGCGTTGGACTAGTAACCGGCAGTTAGCCTAGTGGTTAGAGCGTTGGACTAGTAACCGGCAGTTAGCCTAGTGGTTAGAGCGTTGGACTAGTAACCAGCAGTTAGCCTAGTGGTTAGAGCGTTGGACTAGTAACCAGCACTTAGCCTAGTGGTTAGAGCGTTGGACTAGTAACCAGCAGGTAGCCTAGTGGTTAGTGTTGGACTAGTAACCAGCAGGTAGCCTAGTGGTTAGTGTTGGACTAGTAACCAGCAGGTAGCCTAGTGGTTAGAGCGTTGGACTAGTAACCAGCAGGTAGCCTAGTGGTTAGTGTTGGACTAGTAACCAGCAGGTAGCCTAGTGGTTAGAGCGTTGGACTAGTAACCAGCAGGTAGCCTAGTGGTTAGAGCGTTGGACTAGTAACCAGCAGGTAGCCTAGTGGTTAGTGTTGGACTAGTAACCAGCAGGTAGCCTAGTGGTTAGTGTTGGACTAGTAACCAGCAGGTAGCCTAGTGGTTAGTGTTGGACTAGTAACCAGCAGGTAGCCTAGTGGTTAGTGTTGGACTAGTAACCAGCAGGTAGCCTAGTGGTTAGTGTTGGACTAGTAACCAGCAGGTAGCCTAGTGGTTAGAGCGTTGGACTAGTAACCAGCAGGTAGCCTAGTGGTTAGTGTTGGACTAGTAACCAGCAGGTAGCCTAGTGGTTAGAGCGTTGGACTAGTAACCAGCAGGTAGCCTAGTGGTTAGAGTGTTGGACTAGTAACCAGCAGTTAGCCTAGTGGTTAGTGTTGGACTAGTAACCAGCAGGTAGCCTAGTGGTTAGTGTTGGACTAGTAACCAGCAGGTAGCCTAGTGGTTAGTGTTGGACTAGTAACCAACAGGTAGCCTAGTGGTTAGAGCGTTGGACTAGTAACCAGCAGGTAGCCTAGTGGTTAGTGTTGGACTAGTAACCAGCAGGTAGCCTAGTGGTTAGAGTGTTGGACTAGTAACCAGCAGGTAGCCTAGTGGTTAGAGTGTTGGACTAGTAACCAGCAGGTAGCCTAGTGGTTAGTGTTGGACTAGTAACCAGCAGGTAGCCTAGTGGTTAGTGTTGGACTAGTAACCAGCAGGTAGCCTAGTGGTTAGTGTTGGACTAGTAACCAGCAGGTAGCCTAGTGGTTAGTGTTGGACTAGTAACCAGCAGGTAGCCTAGTGGTTAGTGTTGGACTAGTAACCAGCAGGTAGCCTAGTGGTTAGTGTTGGACTAGTAACCAGCAGGTAGCCTAGTGGTTAGTGTTGGACTAGTAACCAGCAGGTAGCCTAGTGGTTAGAGTGTTGGACTAGTAACCAGCAGGTAGCCTAGTGGTTAGTGTTGGACTAGTAACCAGCAGGTAGCCTAGTGGTTAGAGTGTTGGACTAGTAACCAGCAGGTAGCCTAGTGGTTAGAGCGTTGGACTAGTAACCAGCAGTTAGCCTAGTGGTTAGAGCGTTGGACTAGTAACCAGCAGTTAGCCTAGTGGTTAGAGCGTTGGACTAGTAACCAGCAGTTAGCCTAGTGGTTAGAGCGTTGGACTAGTAACCAGCAGTTAGCCTAGTGGTTAGAGCGTTGGACTAGTAACCAGCAGGTAGCCTAGTGGTTAGAGCGTTGGACTAGTAACCGGCAGGTAGCCTAGTGGTTAGAGCGTTGGACTAGTAACCGGCAGTTAGCCTAGTGGTTAGAGCGTTGGACTAGTAACCGGCAGTTAGCCTAGTGGTTAGAGCGTTGGACTAGTAACCGGCAGTTAGCCTAGTGGTTAGAGCGTTGGACTAGTAACCAGCAGTTAGCCTAGTGGTTAGAGCGTTGGACTAGTAACCAGTAGTTAGCCTAGTGGTTAGAGCGTTGGACTAGTAACCAGCAGGTAGCCTAGTGGTTAGTGTTGGACTAGTAACCAGCAGGTAGCCTAGTGGTTAGTGTTGGACTAGTAACCAGCAGGTAGCCTAGTGGTTAGAGCGTTGGACTAGTAACCAGCAGGTAGCCTAGTGGTTAGTGTTGGACTAGTAACCAGCAGGTAGCCTAGTGGTTAGAGCGTTGGACTAGTAACCAGCAGGTAGCCTAGTGGTTAGAGCGTTGGACTAGTAACCAGCAGGTAGCCTAGTGGTTAGTGTTGGACTAGTAACCAGCAGGTAGCCTAGTGGTTAGTGTTGGACTAGTAACCAGCAGGTAGCCTAGTGGTTAGAGTGTTGGACTAGTAACCAGCAGGTAGCCTAGTGGTTAGTGTTGGACTAGTAACCAGCAGGTAGCCTAGTGGTTAGAGCGTTGGACTAGTAACCAGCAGGTAGCATTTAAGTAATTTAGCAGACGCTCTTATCCAGAGCGACTTACAAATTGGTGCATTCACCTTATGACATCCAGTTTACTGATTTTAAATTGCTCTTATTTAATTAATTTGGTTTCCTATTTAAATTAATCTCAGAGGGGCACCGTTTAAGGGTTTGGATATAGAGAGACCCCTTGAATGAATTCCTATCAGTAGTTACCATTTAACCTGTTATACCATTTTAATCCTATATCAACTAATGGTCCTAATCAACAGTCACTTTGCTATATTCTCATTCTGAATGGTCGTCGAGCTCTCAGACTTGGAGAATCCAATCACTCGTAAAGGACTTCAATGCAACGCTTTATTATCAAGACTAACAGATTGAAAATGAGAGGTACAGTTGTCTTAACAGACCCAATGGAATGCAGTACAAATGAGGTACAGTTGTCTTAACAGACCCAATGGGATGCAGTACAAATGAGGTACAGTTGTCTTAACAGACCCAATGGAATGTGGTACAAATGAGAGAGGTACAGTTGTCTTAACAGACCCAATGGAATGCAGTACAAATGAGAGAGGTACAGTTGTCTTAACAGACCCAATGGAATGCAGTACAAATGAGAGAGGTACAGTTGTCTTAACAGACCCAATGGGATGCAGTACAAATGAGGTACAGTTGTCTTAACAGACCCAATGGAATGCAGTACAAATGAGAGAGGTACAGTTGTCTTAACAGACCCAATGGAATGTGGTACAAATGAGAGAGGTACAGTTGTCTTAACAGACCCAATGAGAGCCCACGGGGGGGCTGCTCTCTTTCTCAGACTCAGTCCTCAAATCTGTTCAGTCCAAAGATATAAAGTTTAAAGCACACCAAGGTGCAGTGGAATGTTCTGGTCCTCTTAGGGAAAGATAAAACCCAGCGGGTCGTCGTGAGCGAACAGAGTGTTTGTGGCTCTGCCAAGTTCCTCTCAGGTGACTCTTCTGTCTGAGCTGGATAATGCTTCCTCGATCTGAGTTTTGGGTTTCCAAGGAGATGCGATCATTTGTCCCACGGATGTGGCCTTGCCTTAAAGAACTTGATTCTTGTTTCTGGTTAGTAAAGGTCTCTACTTTATAGGGAGACTCACAGAAGGTGGGCTCTAATGGACGGATAGTACCATTTAGTACCTCCGGATAGTACCATTTAGTACCTCTGGATAGTACCATTTAGTACCTCTGGATAGTACCATTTGGTACCTCTGGATAGTACCATTTGGTACCTCTGGATAGTACCATTTGGTACCTCTGGATAGTACCATTTGGTACCTCTGGATAGTACCATTTGGTACCTCTGGATAGTACCATTTGGTACCTCTGGATAGTACCATTTGGTACCTCTGGATAGTACCATTTGGTACCTCTGGATAGTACCATTTGGTACCTCGGCATAGTACCATTTGGTACCTCGGCATAGTACCATTTGGTACCTCGGCATAGTACCATTTGTTTTTGTTGTTTTTTGCCCGGGAGACAGTTACACATTCCCCATGATGAAGAAGGAAGCCTGTAAGGTACAGACATGACCATGGTTCCTTTACCCACTCTGTATGCTACAGTAAAACCACCATTAAACCCTCTTTTAATGACAGGATTATCAGAAGAAAGATATTCAAGTAATATCAACAGTTTTAATAGTAAAGATATATATATATATATTTTTTTTCAACCTTTTTATTTTACTTCGGCAAGTCAGTTAAGAACAAATTCTTATTTCCAATGACGGCCAAATCCGGACGACACTGGGCCAATTGTAAGCCGCCCTATGGGACTCGGCCGGGTGTGATACAGCCTGGAATTCGAACCAGGGACTGTAGTGACGCCTCTTGCACTGAGATGCAGCACCATAGTCCGCTGCGCCCCTCGGGAGCCCAAGAAAGCGTGTTTAAATGTCCTTTTGTGCTCTTGGCGCCATTTTTCTCTTTGTTTTACGAAGAGTAAAAATTCCTGACCTTCCTCTTAGGATACACGTGTAGTTCACCAGGCGCTCTGCAGACTCTGCAGTGGTTTCTGTCTCCTGACCTGCTCAGTTCCCGAAATAAAGAGCTGTTTCGGACCACCTGAACTATTGATTTAGAACCAGAGAGAGAGAGGGATACCACAAGTCACAAAGAGAACAGGAGCTGCTTCCACTATTCCAGCACCATGTCCACATCAACGTGACAACTAAAAGATACCAAAAACAATTTAGTCCTATCGACATAAGCTAAATATGATATGGCTGTCCGTGGTTCTGCTTTCTGTTTGTAGAGTGACGCCAATGCCATTCTCTCTTTCATGTTTCTGTTAGTGATGTATGCTCTCAAAACAATCTGATAGGAGAGAAACCAAATCCACTAATGTATGCTCTCAAAACAATCTGATAGGAGAGAAACCAAATCCACTAATGTATGCTCTCAAAACAATCTGATAGGAGAGAAACCAAATCCACTAATGTATGCTCTCAAAACAATCTGATAGGAGAGAAACCAAATCCACTAATGTATGCTCTCAAAACAATTTGATAGGAGAGAAACCAAATCCACTAATGTATGCTCTCAAAACAATCTGATAGGAGAGAAACCAAATCCACTAATATATGCTCTCAAAACAATTTGATAGGAGAGAAACCAAATCCACTAATGTATGCTCTCAAAACAATTTGATAGGAGAGAAACCAAATTCAAGCTAGCTTCCATTGACACGTCTTTTTTTTCCCCCTCCCCCACCAGGACCAATCATTTGAGCTTGCTCGGTTTAGCTGAAACATGATTAGGAATATGTTTTTTTGTGAGCATCTGGCCTCCCTTGACCAATAAAAAATCAATTAAAAGACCAGTATTCTTCTGCTGATTCTGACATGTATTTACTCTAGAAGTTGTGTTCTGTGTGGTGGTTTCATCTCCAGGGGATCTATAGGTCATTGAGTGGCAGTATTGTTTTGTTCTGACTGTGTTCTGTATACGGTCGACTAAAGCTGTTGTGGTTTTTGTATTGTGTGTCTAGGTGTTCTGTAAGTCATTGAATGGCGGTACAGGTTGTGTTTTCATTCTGTCTCGTTCTATTGTGTCTCCTAGGTGATCTGTAAGTCAGATGCTCCGACGGGAGACGTGCTATTGGACGAGGCTCTGAAACACGTGAAGGAGACCCAGCCCCCAGAGACGGTGCAGAGCTGGATTGAGCTGCTCAGCGGTGAGTGTGTTAGAACCACACTTTAACATCGAGGTTCACTACTAACAGAGTGGTCTCAGCCACCAGAGGTTCACTACTAACAGAGTGGTCTCAGCCACCAGAGGTTCACTACTAACAGAGTGGTCTCAGCCACCAGAGGTTCACTACTAACAGAGTGGTCTCAGCCACCAGAGGTTCACTACTAACAGAGTGGTCTCAGCCACCAGACAGAGGTTCACTACTAACAGAGTGGTCTCAGCCACCAGAGGTTCACTACTAACAGAGTGGTCTCAGCCACCAGACAGAGGTTTACTACTAACAGAGTGGTCTCAGCCACCAGAGGTTCACTACTAACAGAGTGGTCTCAGCCACCAGACAGAGATTCACTACTAACAGAGTGGTCTCAGCCACCAGACAGAGGTTCACTACTAACAGAGTGGTCTCAGCCACCAGACAGAGATTCACTACTAACAGAGTGGTCTCAGCCACCAGAGGTTCACTACTAACAGAGTGGTCTCAGCCACCAGACAGAGGTTCACTACTAACAGAGTGGTCTCAGCCACCAGACAGAGGTTCACTACTAACAGAGTGGTCTCAGCCACCAGACAGTTCCACCAGAGTGGTCTCAGCCACCAGAGGTTCACTACTAACAGAGTGGTCTCAGCCACCAGAGGTTCACTACTAACAGAGTGGTCTCAGCCACCAGACAGAGGTTCACTACTAACAGAGTGGTCTCAGCCACCAGACAGAGGTTCACTACTAACAGAGTGGTCTCAGCCACTAACAGACAGAGGTTCACTACTAACAGAGTGGTCTCAGCCACCAGACAGAGATTCACTACTAACAGAGTGGTCTCAGCCACCAGACAGAGTTCACTACTAACAGAGTGGTCTCAGCCACCAGACAGAGGTTCACTACTAACAGAGTGGTCTCAGCCACCAGACAGAGGTTTACTACTAACAGAGTGGTCTCAGCCACCAGACAGAGAGGTTCACTACTAACAGAGTGGTCTCAGCCACAGACAGAGATTTACTACTAACAGAGTGGTCTCAGCCACAAACAGGTTCACTACTAACAGAGTGGTCTCAGCCACCAGACAGAGGTTCACTACTAACAGAGTGGTCTCAGCCACCAGACAGAGGTTCACTACTAACAGAGTGGTCTCAGCCACCAGACAGAGGTTCACTACTAACAGAGTGGTCTCAGCCACCAGACAGAGGTTCACTACTAACAGAGTGGTCTCAGCCACCAGACAGAGGTTCACTACTAACAGAGTGGTCTCAGCCACCAGACAGAGATTCACTACTAACAGAGTGGTCTCAGCCACCAGACAGAGGTTCACTACTAACAGAGTGGTCTCAGCCACCAGACAGAGGTTCACTACTAACAGAGTGGTCTCAGCCACCAGACAGAGGTTCACTACTAACAGAGTGGTCTCAGCCACCAGACAGAGGTTCACTACTAACAGAGTGGTCTCAGCCACCAGACAGAGGTTCACTACTAACAGAGTGGTCTCAGCCACCAGACAGAGGTTCACTACTAACAGAGTGGTCTCAGCCACCAGACAGAGGTTCACTACTAACAGAGTGGTCTCAGCCACCAGACAGAGATTCACTACTAACAGAGTGGTCTCAGCCACCAGACAGAGGTTCACTACTAACAGAGTAGTCTCAGCCACCAGACAGAGGTTCACTACTAACAGAGTGGTCTCAGCCACCAGACAGAGGTTCACTACTAACAGAGTGGTCTCAGCCACCAGACAGAGGTTCACTACTAACAGAGTGGTCTCAGCCACCAGAGGTTCACTACTAACAGAGTGGTCTCAGCCACCAGACAGAGGTTCACTACTAACAGAGTGGTCTCAGCCACCAGACAGAGGCACTATGGTTTGTTTCAGCCACCAGAGAGGTTCATTCTGACAGTGGTTGTACTAACAGAGTGTTCAGCCATATTACAGAGGTTGTACTATAAAAGTGGTCTCAAAAAACACTACTAACAGAGTGGTTCAGCCCCAGAGATTCACTAAGACAACAAATTCACTATAGTGGTCTCAGCCACCAGAGAGTTCACTACTAACAGAGGTTCACTACTAACAAGTGGTCTCAGCCACCAGACAGAACTTCCATTTCACAACAGTGGTCAGCCAACAGACAGAATTTCACTTCTCCAAGTGGTCAGCCATATTTTATATATTTTATACATAGGTTCACTACTAACAGAGTGGTCTCAGCCAAGAAGACAGTAATGTTACTACAAAAGAAGTGGTCTAGCAAGTGGTCTCAGACAGAGGTTCACTACTAACCTGTGGTCTCAGCCACCAGACAGAGGTTTTTAACAGTGGTCTCAGCCACCAACTAACACAGCTTAGTGGTCTTACCACCAGAGAGTTCACTACTAACAGACAGCCACCAGTGAGTTACCTACTAACAGAGTGGTCTCAGTAACACAGCAGAGGTTGAGTTACTAACAGAGTGGTCTCAGCCACCAGAGGTTCACTACTAACAGAGTGGTCTCAGCCACCAGAGGTTCACTACTAACAGAGTGGTCTCAGCCACCAGGTGGCAGTATGGTTTGTTTAGATTCTGACAGTGATTGTATTGGATATATGTGTTTAGATATTACAGTTGTATTATAAAAAAAATAAAAAAAACCTGTAACACCTTCCCCCTTAAGACAACAAATATCCTATATTTTTGTTGGACAAGTTTGCTCACAACCAACTGAACTTCCATTTCACAACATGATCAAGTTAAATTGTCACTTTCTCCAATGTCAATATTTTATATATTTTATATATATTTCATATCTTACGTTCCCCAGCAAGAAACCAGTAATGTTAATCAAAAAGAAGGGGAATTAGCAAAGACTCTCTAACCTGTGATGGCCCAGGTGCTATTTTAACAGTGGCTGACCAACTAACACAGCTTAGTGAGTTACCACACAGAGAGCATCAGTAACACAGCTTAGTGAGTTACCACACAGAGAGCATCAGTAACACAGCTTAGTGAGTTACCACACAGAGAGCATCAGTAACACAGCTTAGTGAGTTACCACACAGAGAGCATCAGTAACACAGCTTAGTGAGTTACCACAAAGAGAGCATCAGTAACACAGATTAGTGAGTTACCACACAGAGAGCATCAGTAACACAGCTTAGTGAGTTACCACAGAGAGCATCAGTAACACAGCTTAGTGAGTTACCACAGAGAGCATCAGTAACACAGCTTAGTGAGTTACCACACAGAGAGCATCAGTAACACAGCTTAGTGAGTTACCACACAGAGAGCATCAGTAACACAGCTTAGTGAGTTACCACACAGAGAGCATCAGTAACACAGCTTAGTGAGTTACCACACAGAGAGCATCAGTAACACAGCTTAGTGAGTTACCACACAGAGAGCATCAGTAACACAGCTTAGTGAGTTACCACAAAGAGAGCATCAGTAACACAGCTTAGTGAGTTACCACACAGAGAGCATCAGTAACACAGCTTAGTGAGTGACCACACAGAGAGCATCAGTAACACGTTCTGTTGTTTTGGCTGTTGTTTTGGCTGTTGTTTTGGCTGTTGTTCTGTTCTGTCGTTTTGGCTGTTGTTTTAGCTGTTGTTTTGGCTGTCGTTCTGTTGTTTTGGCTGTCGTTCTGTTGTTTTGGCTGTTGTTTTGGCTGTTGTTCTGTTGTTTTGGCTGTCGTTCTGTTGTTTTGGCTGTCGTTCTGTTGTTTTGGCTGTTGTTTTGGCTGTCGTTCTGTTGTTTTGGCTGTCGTTCTGTTGTTTTGGCTGTCGTTCTGTTGTTTTGGCTGTCGTTCTGTTGTTTTGGCTGTCTGTTTTTGGCTGTCGTTCTGTTGTTTTGGCTGTCGTTCTGTTGTTTTGGCTGTCGTTCTGTTGTTTTGGCTGTCGTTTTGGCTGTCGTTCTGTCGTTTTGGCTGTCGTTCTGTTGTTTTGGCTGTCGTTTTGGCTGTCGTTCTGTTGTTTTGGCTGTCGTTCTGTTTAGAATTCCTCTGAACACAAGCTTAGTCATAGTCGCAGCAAACATTCAAAGCCCTGATTGTGTGGCAGACAGCTGTATCCTAGCTACCGTCTTAACCGTAACCTGTTCTCAATTTGACAATCTGTTTTCACTCGTTTATTTCACACACAGCTGTTAGCCTCTCGCCTAAATCAAATAAAACCTGAATTTATACGTTTAACATCGCAAGACACTTAAACAACAATAAATAAAATAAGCAGCCATGCCGGGGTCCAACCATCAGTACAACTTGGACACATCGCTCTAGGATGACAAATATCAGAACTTATCATCAAACTGATGATGCAATGTGCTTTTTTTATCATGTTGACTACTTTTTAAACATCTTTCTAGAGAATTGCTGGACTGATCGGCATCAAATTTGGTATAGCATTTATGGATGTACATCGTAAAATGCCATTTTTTTCCCCAAGACTCTAGCTGAAAACAATATGGCCACTATAAAGCCAGTGAGCTTGCATGAATGGTTTTTCCTTTCTGACCGCGCCACCATGCCGCCAAACTGAACCGTACTTTACAGACTAGTTAGACTCATATCCCCGAGCATGTGTGCCAAATGTCATCACTCGTGAGTCAAACTGATCGAGAGAGATGGAATATGTTCCCGTTATAGTTCCACAGAATGGGCCATCTTAATATCTCTTAAGTGGAACTTGTGTACCAAGGTTTGTTACAATACAAAAATCCATGTCCAATTCATGTGCCAGACCACGTGAATGTCTATTGGTCGGGAGCGGCCATGTTTGAGATGCTTGCCTTTGAAAATGGTGCAACTTTAGGTATTAGTAAACGTTAATAATCTCAAAAGGATCACGGGGCGATGTTTATTCTTTAGCTCCACGTCTTGAAATCATGTCCGGATATTTCTCAACCAAAACATCCTGTCGGAGACCGGAAGAAATCGGCTCCCTTGTGTCCGTTTGACCAAGAAACAAATCCGAGACAAATGACAAGACTGATATCGTGTGGAAGCTGTAGGTATTGTAACCTCGGCCCCATTTAATGTGGGTCACTTTTAACAATTGGTTGAAGTGGCGCATGGATATATTTTCCCATTTTCAGTGATCAGATTTTCCTGCACTTTTCGACGAAACGCACGTTCTGTTATAGTCACAGCCGTGATTTAACCAGTTTTAGAAACGTCTGAGTGTTTTCTATCCACACATACTAATCATATGCATATACTATATTCCTGGCATGAATAGCAGGGCGCTGAAATGTTGCGCGATTTTTAACAAAAAGCTGCGAAAATTCGCAGCTTCCTTAAGAGGCTAGGTCACATGGCATGAGGGGCGTGAGCTTTCAAGGTTTGGATTTTCAATAGTTTGTTAGTGGCCCCGTGTGGCCAATTGGCATGGCATTGCATGAGAAGGTTTGGCCCATGGTCCTTTACCATGTCTACCCTCATCCAATGCTCCTAATGTGTATTACCGGTCGGTATATAATACTAATGCTCCTAATGTGTATTATCCTAATGTGTATTATCTCACAGGAATTAGCATTTTTTCACCAAATTGACTGAACCATTAATACTAATGAACTGGTATTATACTAATGAACCGATATCTAATACTAATTATCTAGTTTGATACTACTAATGAACTGGTATTATACTAATGAACCGATATATAATACTAATTATCTAGTTTGATACTACTAATGAACTGGTATAATACTAATGAACCGGTATATAATACTAATGATCTAGTATGATAATACTAATGAACTGGTATTATACTAATGAACCGGTGTATATAATACTAATGAACTGGTATAGTACTAATGTACTAATGAACTGGTATAGTACTAATGAACTGGTATAGTACTGTTATTATAATACTAATGAACTGGTATAGTACTAATGAACTGGTATAGTACTGTTATTATAGTACTAATGAACTGGTATAGTACTAATGAACTGGTATAGTATTAATGAACTGGTATTATACTACCAATGAACAGTATATAATAATATGAACCTAAATACTAATGAACTGGTATAGTACTAATGTACTAATGAACTGGTATAGTACTGTTATTATAATACTAATGAACTGGTATAGTACTAATGAACTGGTATAGTACTGTTATTATAATACTAATGAACTGGTATAGTACTAATGAACTGGTATAGTACTGTTATTATAATACTAATGAACTGGTATAGTACTAATGAACTGGTATAGTACTAATGAACTGGTATAGTACTGGTATAGTACTGTTATTATAATACTAATGAACTGGTATAGTACTAATGAACTGGTATAGTATTAATTAACTGGTATAGTACTGTTATTATAATACTAATGAACCGGTAGGTATAATACTAATGAACTGGTATAGTACTAATGAACTGGTATTATAAATCTAATGAACCGGTAGGTATAATACTAATGAACTGGTAGAGTACTAATGAACTGGTATAGTATTAATGAACTGGTATAGTACTGGTATAGTACTGTTATTATAATACTAATGAACTGGTATAGTACTAATGAACTGGTATAGTACTAATGACCCGGTATTATTATACTAATGAACCGGCAGGTATAGTACTAATGATCCGGTATAGTACTGTTATACTAATGAACCGGTAGGTATAATACTAATGAACTGGTATAGTACTAATGAACTGGTATAGTACTAATGACCCGGTATTATTATACTAATGAACCGGCAGGTATAGTACTAATGATCCGGTATAGTACTGTTATACTAATGAACCGGTAGGTATAATACTAATGAACTGGTATAGTACTAATGAACTGGTATGGTACTGGTATAGTACTGTTATTATAATACTAATGAACTGGTATAGTACTGTTATTATAATACTAATGAACTGGTATAGTACTGTTATTATAATACTAATGAACTGGTATAGTACTAATGAACTGGTATAGTACTGTTATTATAATACTAATGAACTGGTATACTACTAATGAACTGGTATACTACTAATGAACTGGTATACTACTAATGAACTGGTATAGTACTGGTATAGTACTGTTATTATAATACTAATGAACTGGTATAGTACTAATGAACTGGTATAGTACTGTTATTATAATACTAATGAACTGGTATAGTACTGTTATTATAATACTAATGAACTGGTATAGTACTGGTATAGTACTGGTATAGTACTGTTATTATAATACTAATGAACTGGTATAGTACTGTTATTATAATACTAATGAACTGGTATAGTACTAATGAACTGGTATAGTACTGTTATTATAATACTAATGAACTGGTATAGTACTAATGAACTGGTATAGTACTGTTATTATAATACTAATGAACTGGTATAGTACTAATGAACTGGTATAGTACTGGTATAGTACTGTTATTATAATACTAATGAACTGGTATAGTACTAATGAACTGGTATAGTACTGGTATAGTACTGGTATAGTACTGGTATAGTACTAATGAACTGGTATAGTACTAATGAACTGGTATAGTACTAATGAACTGGTATAGTACTGTTATTATAATACTAATGAACTGGTATAGTACTAATGAACTGGTATAGTACTGTTATTATAATACTAATGAACTGGTATAGTACTGTTATTATAATACTAATGAACTGGTATAATACTAATGAACTGGTATAGTACTGTTATTATAATATATAGTACTAATGAACTGGTATAGTACTAATGAACTGGTATAGTACTGTTATTATAATACTAATGAACTGGTATAGTACTAATGAACTGGTATAGTACTGTTATTATAATACTAATGAACTGGTATAGTACTAATGAACTGGTATATACTGTTATTATAATACTAATGAACTGGTATAGTACTAATGAACTGGTATAGTACTAATGAACTGGTATAGTACTGTTATTATAATACTAATGAACTGGTATAGTACTAATGAACTGGTATAGTACTGTTATTATAATACTAATGAACTGGTATAGTACTGTTATTATAATACTAATGAACTGGTATAGTACTAATGAACTGGTATAGTACTGTTATTATAATACTAATGAACTGGTATAGTACTGTTATTATAATACTAATGAACTGGTATAGTACTGTTATTATAATACTAATGAACTGGTATAGTACTGTTATTATAATACTAATGAACTGGTATAGTACTGTTATTATAATACTAATGAACTGGTATAGTACTGTTATTATAATACTAATGAACTGGTATAGTACTGTTATTATAATACTAATGAACTGGTATAGTACTGTTATTATAATACTAATGAACTGGTATAGTACTGTTATTATAATACTAATGAACTGGTATAGTACTAATGAACTGGTATAGTACTAATGAACTGGTATAGTACTGTTATTATAATACTAATGAACTGGTATAGTACTGTTATTATAATACTAATGAACTGGTATAGTACTGTTATTATAATACTAATGAACTGGTATAGTACTAATGAACTGGTATAGTACTGGTATAGTACTGTTATTATAATACTAATGAACTGGTATAGTACTAATGAACTGGTATAGTACTGGTATAGTACTGTTATTATAATACTAATGAACTGGTATAGTACTAATGAACTGGTATAGTACTGTTATTATAATACTAATGAACTGGTATAGTACTAATGAACTGGTATAGTACTGTTATTATAATACTAATGAACTGGTATAGTACTAATGAACTGGTATAATACTAATGAACTGGTATAGTACTAATGAACTGGTATAATACTAATGAACTGGTATAGTACTGTTATTATAATACTAATGAACTGGTATAGTACTGGTATAGTACTAATGAACTGGTATAGTAAAAGAAGAGAATAATAAAATGCCATGAAAGCCAAACCCCTTTGGATGCTTTCTTTCCCCACTGCAATTTGATTGGACTGTTATTGTGTTGTTGACTTAAGTCACATTCAATCACGATGCTTTAGGCTTTGAACTCTGTAGCACGCTTAACTCCCCCCTCCCCTTGCAGGCGAGACGTGGAACCCTCTGAAGCTGCACTACCAGCTGAGGAACGTGAGAGAGCGCCTGGCCAAGAACCTGGTGGAAAAGGGCGTGCTGACCACGGAGAAACAGAACTTCCTCCTCTTCGACATGACCACTCATCCGCTCACCAACAACAACATCAAACAACGCCTCATCAAGAGGGTTCAGGAGGCCGTGTTGGAGAAATGG
Source organism: Oncorhynchus keta (assembly GCF_023373465.1). Classification (NCBI taxonomy): domain Eukaryota; kingdom Metazoa; phylum Chordata; class Actinopteri; order Salmoniformes; family Salmonidae; genus Oncorhynchus; species Oncorhynchus keta. The sequence continues at coordinate 2,899,631 of NC_068434.1, forward strand.
GTCAACGACCCGCACCGCATGGACAAACGGATGCTCGCCCTCATCTTCCTGGCCCACTCGTCTGATGTCCTGGAGAATGCCTTTTCCCCTTTGCTGGACGACCAGTATGACCTGGCCATGAAGAGAGTACGGCAGCTCCTGGACCTGGAGCCAGAGGGGGAGAGCACGAAGACCAACGCCAATGAGTTGTTGTGGGCCGTGGTGGCCGCCTTTACCAAGTGACCTGACCTACCACCTTCAGACACCAGAGGGTGCTGATGGTTTGGCGTTGGTTGATGACGGTGGGGTTGAGGGAGAGGACAGGACAGTTTGGGGAGGGACAACGAGGAGAGGGCTGGTCTGTCTGGCCCGTCAAGGTAGTGACTTGACTGACTTGAGGTCACCTCCCTCTGTCTTCTGAAGAGACTGGCCTGCTCCAGACCTGTCCCACAGCTTTCTGAACAGAATGGTCTGTTCCAGACCTGTCCCACAGCTTTCTGAACAGAATGGTCTGTTCCAAACCTGTCCCACAGCTTTCTGAACAGAATGGTCTGTTCCAAACCTGTCCCACAACTTTCTGAACAGAATGGTCTGTTCCAGACCTGTCCCACAGCTTTCTGAACAGAATGGTCTGTTCCAAACCTGTCCCACAGCTTTCTGAACAGAATGGTCTGCTTCAAACCTGTCCCACAGCTTTCTGAACAGAATGGTCTGCTTCAAACCTGTCCCACAGCTTTCTGAACAGAATGGTCTGCTTCAAACCTGTCCCAGAGCTTTCTGAACAGAATGGTCTGCTTCAAACCTGTCCCAGAGCTTTCTGAACAGAATGGTCTGTTCCAAACCTGTCCCAGAGCTTTCTGAACAGAATGGTCTGCTTCAAACCTGTCCCAGAGCTTTCTGAACAGAATGGTCTGTTCCAAACCTGTCCCACAGCTTTCTGAACAGAAAATATCTCTCTCCCACAGTCCTTCTCCCTTCATCAAGCTCTTTCTCTCTGCAAAGATGTCATTTAATCACTCACTTTTACAATAAATAAAAACTCCCCCTGCTGGAGTGACAAGCAAGGTTTTGAATACTGGACTGAAATATGAAGATTCAATCATCATCCTCTTCCTCCCTGGACACATCTTTCACAAATGTCTTCAAAGTATGTATGTTATTCTCTACAGGTATCTATCTAGCTCTTATTCAGTATAACCGACAGGGAGCTCCAACATTATTGGGACAGGGAGCTCCAACAGTATTGGGACAGTGAGCTCCAACAGTATTGGGACAGTGAGCTCCAACAGTATTGGGACAGTGAGCTCCAACAGTATTGGGACAGTGAGCTCCAACAGTATTGGGACAGTGAGCTCCAACAGTATTGGGACAGGGAGCTCCAACATGGGACAGTGAGCTCCAACAGTAGTGGGACAGTGAGCTCCAACAGTAGTGGGACAGTGAGCTCCAACAGTAGTGTGACAGTGAGCTCCACAGTATTGTGACAGTGAGCTCCAAAATTGTGACAGTGAGCTCCAAAGTATTGTGACAGTGAGCTCCAACAGTATTGGGACAGTGAGCTCAGTATTGGGACAGTGAGCGCCAACAGTAGTGGGACAGTGAGCTCCAACAGTATGGGACAGTGAGCTCATTGGGACAGTGAGCTCCAACAGTAGTGGGACAGTGAGCTCCAACAGTAGTGGGACAGTGAGCTCCAACAGTAGTGGGACAGTGAGCTCCAACAGTATTGGGACAGGGAGCTCCAACAGTATTGGGACAGTGAGCTCCAACAGTATTGGGACAGTGAGCTCCAACAGTATTGGGACAGTGAGCTCCAACAGTATTGGGACAGTGAGCTCCAACAGTAGTGGGACAGTGAGCTCCAACAGTAGTGGGACAGTGAGCTCCAACAGTATTGTGACAGTGAGCTCCAACAGTATTGTGACAGTGAGCTCCAACAGTATTGGGACAGTGAGCTCCAACAGTATTGGGACAGTGAGCTCCAACAGTATTGGGACAGTGAGCTCCAACAGTAGTGGGACAGTGAGCTCCAACAGTAGTGGGACAGTGAGCTCCAACAGTAGTGGGACAGTGAGCTCCAACAGTAGTGGGACAGGAGCTCCAACAGTAGTGGGACAGTGAGCTCCCAGTGGGACAGGAGCTATTGGGACAGTGAGCTCCAACAGTATTGGGACAGTGAGCTCCAACAGTATTGGGACAGTGAGCTCCAACAGTATTGGGACAGTGAGCTCCAACAGTAGTGGGACAGTGAGCTCCAACAGTAGTGGGACAGTGAGCTCCAACAGTAGTGGGACAGTGAGCTCCAACAGTAGTGGGACAGTGAGCTCCAACAGTATTGGGACAGTGAGCTCCAACAGTAGTGGGACAGTGAGCTCCAACAGTAGTGGGACAGTGAGCTCCAACAGTAGTGGGACAGTGAGCTCCAACAGTATTGGGACAGTGAGCTCCAACAGTATTGTGACAGTGAGCTCCAACAGTATTGTGACAGTGAGCTCCAACAGTAGTGGGACAGTGAGCTCCAACAGTAGTGGGACAGTGAGCTCCAACAGTAGTGGGACAGTGAGCTCCAACAGTATTGGGACAGTGAGCTCCAACAGTATTGGGACAGTGAGCTCCAACAGTAGTGGGACAGTGAGCTCCAACAGTAGTGGGACAGTGAGCTCCAACAGTAGTGGGACAGTGAGCTCCAACAGTAGTGGGACAGTGAGCTCCAACAGTATTGGGACAGTGAGCTCCAACAGTATTGTGACAGTGAGCTCCAACAGGGACAGTGAGCTCCAACAGTAGTGGGACAGTGAGCTCCAACAGTATTGTGACAGTGAGCTCCAACAGTATTGTGACAGTGAGCTCCAACAGTATTGTGACAGTGAGCTCCAACAGTAGTGGGACAGTGAGCTCCAACAGTATTGGGACAGGTAGCTCCAACAGTAGTGGGACAGGGAGCTCCAACAGTAGTGGGACAGTGAGCTCCAACAGTATTGGGACAGGTAGCTCCAACAGTTGTTGTTGTTCTGACTCTGTACTCCAGCACTTTGGATTTAAAACATGACACAATGACTGTGAGGTTAAAGTGCAAACCGTCAGCTTTAATTTGAGGGTATTTTCATCCATATCGGGTGAACCGTGTAGAAAGTACAGACCTTTTTGTACATTGTCCCCCCCAATGACTACTTTAATACACATATAAGTGAATTTGTCCCAATACTTTTGGTCCCCTGAAATGGGGGGGAGGACTATGTACCAAAACAAAAGCTTTAATTTCTCAACAGTTCACGTGATATGGGATGAATGTATCAGAGCCAAACCAACAAATATGTCACTGTCCCAAAACTTTTGGAGCTCAGTGATGCAGATTCCATGTACGTGGAACACGGTAGTAGTATATGAATTGAATACGAGATAATTATCTTCCCGACAAGTCAATATATGAATTGAATACTAGATAATTATCTTCCTGACAAGTCAATATATGAATTGAATACTAGATAATTATCTTCCTGACAAGTCAATATATGAATTGAATACTAGATAATTATCTTCCTGACAAGTCAATATATGAATTGAATACTGATAATTATCTTCCTGACAAGTCAATATATGAATTGAATACTAGATCATTATCTTCCTGACAAGTCAATATATGAATTGAATACTAGATAATTATCTTCCTGACAAGTCAATATATGAATTGAATACTAGATAATTATCTTCCTGACAAGTCAATATATGAATTGAATACTAGATAATTATCTTCCTGACAAGTCAATATATGAATTGAATACTAGATAATTATCTTCCTGACAAGTCAATATATGAATTGAATACTAGATAATTATCTTCCCGACAAGTCAATATATGAATTGAATACTAGATAATTATCTTCCTGACAAGTCAATATATGAATTGAATACTAGATAATTATCTTCCCGACAAGTCAATATATGAATTGAATACTAGATAATTATCTTCCTGACAAGTCAATATATGAATTGAATACTAGATAATTATCTTCCCGACAAGTCAATATATGAATTGAATACTAGATAATTATCTTCCTGACAAGTCAATATATGAATTGAATACTAGATAATTATCTTCCCGACAAGTCAATATATGAATTGAATACTAGATAATTATCTTCCCGACAAGTCAATATATGAATTGAATACTAGATAATTATCTTCCTGACAAGTCAATATATGAATTGAATACTAGATAATTATCTTCCTGACAAGTCAATATATGAATTGAATACTAGATAATTATCTTCCTGACAAGTCAATATATGAATTGAATACTAGATAATTATCTTCCCGACAAGTCAATATATGAATTGAATACTAGATAATTATCTTCCTGACAAGTCAATATATGAATTGAATACTAGATAATTATCTTCCTGACAAGTCAATATATGAATTGAATACTAGATAATTATCTTCCTGACAAGTCAATATATGAATTGAATACTAGATAATTATCTTCCTGACAAGTCAATATATGAATTGAATACTAGATAATTATCTTCCTGACAAGTCAATATATGAATTGAATACTAGATAATTATCTTCCGACAAGTCAATATATGAATTGAATACTAGATAATTATCTTCCCGACAAGTCAATATATGAATTGAATACTAGATAATTATCTTCCTGACAAGTCAATATATGAATTGAATACTAGATAATTATCTTCCCGACAAGTCAATATATGAATTGAATACTAGATAATTATCTTCCTGACAAGTCAATATATGAATTGAATACTAGATAATTATCTTCCCGACAAGTCAATATATGAATTGAATACTAGATAATTATCTTCCCGACAAGTCAATATATGAATTGAATACTAGATAATTATCTTCCTGACAAGTCAATATATGAATTGAATACTAGATAATTATCTTCCCGACAAGTCAATATATGAATTGAATACTAGATAATTATCTTCCCGACAAGTCAATATATGAATTGAATACTAGATAATTATCTTCCCGACAAGTCAATATATGAATTGAATACTAGATAATTATCTTCCTGACAAGTCAATATATGAATTGAATACTAGATAATTATCTTCCCGACAAGTCAATATATGAATTGAATACTAGATAATTATCTTCCGACAAGTCAATATATGAATTGAATACTAGATAATTATCTTCCCGACAAGTCAATATATGAATTGAATACTAGATAATTATCTTCCTGACAAGTCAATATATGAATTGAATACTAGATAATTATCTTCCCGACAAGTCAATATATGAATTGAATACTAGGACAAGTCAATATATGAATTGAATACTAGATAATTATCTTCCCGACAAGTCAATATATGAATTGAATACTAGATAATTATCTTCCCGACAAGTCAATATATGAATGGAATTGAATACTAGATAATTATCTTCCCGACAAGTCAATATATGAATTGAATACTAGATAATTATCTTCCTGACAAGTCAATATATGAATTGAATACTAGGACAAGTCAATATATGAATTGAATACTAGATAATTATCTTCGACAAGTCAATATATGAATTGAATACTAGATAATTATCTTCCCGACAAGTCAATATATGAATTGAATACTAGATAATTATCTTCCCGACAAGTCAATATATGAATTGAATACTAGATAATTATCTTCCTGACAAGTCAATATATGAATTGAATACTAGATAATTATCTTCCCGACAAGTCAATATATGGGACTAGATAATTATCTTCCCGACAAGTCAATATATGAATTGAATACTAGATAATTATCTTCCCGACAAGTCAATATATGAATTGAATACTAGATAATTATCTTCCCGACAAGTCAATATATGAATTGAATACTAGATAATTATCTTCCTGACAAGTCAATATATGAATTGAATACTAGATAATTATCTTCCTGACAAGTCAATATATGAATTGAATACTAGATAATTATCTTCCCGAAGTCAATATATGAATTGAATCTAGGGACAAGTCAATATATGAATTGAATACTAGATAATTATCTTCCCGACAAGTCAATATATGAATTGAATACTAGATAATTATCTTCCGACAAGTCAATATATGAATTGAATACTAGGGACAAGTCAATATATGAATTGAATACTAGATAATTATCTTCCTGGTCAATATATGAATGAATACTAGATAATTATCTTCCTGACAAGTCAATATATGAATTGAATACTAGATAATTATCTTCCTGACAAGTCAATATATGAATTGAATACTAGATAATTATCTTCCCGACAAGTCAATATATGAATTGAATACTAGATAATTATCTTCCTGACAAAGTCTTGGATTTGATTTCCTCTCCAACATGACTGCATGGTCTGAAGTTTCCTGTTTCTGTGTTACTCTCGTGTTTTGTGGATGAAAAGCTTCCCCCGTTAAGGTGCCCAACCACGGCTCCACCTGAAATCTATCTACTACGTAGACACTGAGTGTACAAAACATTAGGAACACCTTCCTAATATTCAGTTACGCCCCCCTTTCTGCCCTCAGAACAGCCTCAATTCGTCAGGGGTATGGGACTCAATTCATCAGGGCTGTGGGACTCAATTCGTCAGGGGTATGGGACTCAATTCATCAGGGGTATGGGACTTAATTCATCAGGGCTATGGGACTCAATTCATCAGGGGTATGGGACTCAATTCATCAGGGGTATGGGACTCAATTCATCAGGGCTATGGGACTCAATTCATCAGGGGTATGGGACTCAATTCATCAGGGCTATGGGACTCAATTCATCAGGGGTATGGGACTCAATTCATCAGGGGTATGGGACTCAATTCATCAGGGCTATGGGACTCAATTCATCAGGGCTATGGGACTCAATTCATCAGGGCTATGGGACTCAATTCATCAGGGGTATGGGACTCAATTCATCAGGGCTATGGGACTCAATTCATCAGGGGTATTGGACTCAATTCATCAGGGGTATGGGACTCAATTCATCAGGGCTATGGGACTCAATTCATCAGGGCTATGGGACTCAATTCATCAGGGCTATGGGACTCAATTCATCAGGGCTATGGGACTCAATTCATCAGGGCTATGGGACTCAATTCATCAGGGCTATGGGACTCAATTCATCAGGGCTATGGGACTCAATTCATCAGGCCTATGGGACTCAATTCATCAGGGGTATGGGACTCAATTCATCAGGGGTATGGGACTCAATTCATCAGGGCTATGGGACTCAATTCATCAGGGCTATGGGACTCAATTCATCAGGGGTATGGGACTCAATTCATCAGGGGTATGGGACTCAATTCATCAGGCCTATGGGACTCAATTCATCAGGGTATGGGACTCAATTCATCAGGGGTATGGGACTCAATTCATCAGGGCTATGGGACTCAATTCATCAGGGGTATGGGACTCAATTAATCAGGGGTATGGGACTCAATTCATCAGGACTATGGGACTCAATTCATCAGGGCTATGGGACTCAATTCATCAGGGCTATGGGACTCAATTCATCAGGGCTATGGGACTCAATTCATCAGGGGTATGGGACTCAATTCATCAGGGGTATGGGACTCAATTCATCAGGGCTATGGGACTCTACAAGGTGTCGAGAGAGTTCCACAGGGATGCTGGCCCCATGTTGACTCTCATTCTAGACTCTATCCGATACCTTAGAAATATACATCTATGAAATGATAGCCTAGATCTCCAAGGGGAACTCGGGAGTACTGTCTGGTCTGGTAAGGGTACGTCTAGCTGGGAATATATATAGTGCACTACTATAGACCAGAGCCCTATTCCCTATATAGTGCACTACTATAGACCAGAGCCCTATTCCCTATATAGTGCACTACTATAGACCAGAGCCCTATTCCCTATATAGTGCACTACTTTAGACCAGAGCCCTATTCCCTATATAGTGCACTACTTTAGACCAGAGCCCTATTCCCTATATAGTGCACTACTTTAGACCAGAGCCCTATTCCCTATATAGTGGTACTACTTTAGACCAGAGCCCTATTCCCTATATAGTGGTACTACTTTAGACCAGAGCCCTATTCCCTATATAGTGCACTACTATAGACCAGAGCCCTATTCCCTATATAGTTGCACTACTATAGACCAGAGCCCTATTCCCTATATAGTTGCACTACTATAGACCAGAGCCCTATATAGTGGTACTACTATAGACCAGAGCCCTATTCCCTACATAGTGCACTACTTTAGACCAGAGCCCTATTCCCCTATATAGTGCACTACTTTAGACCAGAGCCCTATTCCCTATATAGTGTACTACTATAGACCAGAGCCCTATTCCCCTATATAGTGCACTACTTTAGACCAGAGCCCTATTCCCTATATAGTGCACTACTTTAGACCAGAGCCCTATTCCCCTATATAGTGCACTACTTTAGACCAGAGCCCTATTCCCCTATATAGTGCACTACTTTAGACCAGAGCCCTATTCCCTATATAGTGCACTACTTTAGACCAGAGCCCTATTCCCCTATATAGTGCACTACTTTAGACCAGAGCCCTATTCCCCTATATAGTGCACTACTTTAGACCAGAACCCTATTCCCTATATAGTGCATTACTATAGACCAGAGCCCTATTCCCTATATAGTGGTACTACTATAGACCAGAGCCCTATTCCCCTATATAGTGCACTACTTTAGACCAGAGCCCTATTCCCTACATAGTGCACTACTATAGACCAGAGCCCTATTCCCTATATAGTGCACTACTTTAGACCAGAGCCCTATTCCCCTATATAGTGCACTACTTTAGACCAGAGCCCTATTCCCTATATAGTGCACTACTTTAGACCAGAGCCCTATTCCCCTATATAGTGCACTACTTTAGACCAGAGCCCTATTCCCTATATAGTGCACTACTTTAGACCAGAGCCCTATATAGTGGTACTACTTTAGACCAGAGCCCTATTCCCTACATAGTGCACTACTTTAGACCAGAGCCCCCATAAGGAATAGGTGGTCGTTTCATCCCCTCTTTAGTTTCTACATTTCGGTCCGTCCTCTGAACGGGATTCGGTAAAAGGAAAGAAACCGCTCCAACGTTCCACCACTGAAGTCCCTCCCTCGGTGTGAAAGAAAGGCTCGTTTTCTTCTTTTTCATTCACCTGTCTTATCGTTGTTTCTTATAATAATAGTTTTTTTTGTTTTTAACTTTTCTCATCAAGACAGCGAGGTGATTGTGTTAGTTGTGTCTGTGCAGAATAAAACAATGGAGGGGAGGAGGAGGAGGGGGGGGGCTGCTGTCTCTGTTATAGAGCTTATGGACAGTCACATATGCAGTGCCTTGGGACAGTATTCACACCCCTTGACCTCTACGTTTTGTCTTACAGATGTATTGTTTGTGTCACTGGCCTATACACCACAGTCATAATGTCAAAGTGGAATTGTGTTTTTAGAAATGTTTACAAAATGATTTTATTAAAAAAAAAATTTAATTTTAAGGGAAAAGCTGAAATGTCAACTTCTTTATGTTATGTCAAGCCTAGACTCGTTCAGGAGTAAAAACGTGCTCAACAAGTCACATAACAAGTTGGCGTGGACTCTCTCTCTCTCTCTCTGTGTGTAATGATCGCGTGTTTAACGTGATTCTCTGTACCCCACACAGACAATTATCTCTAAGGTCCCTCAGTCGAGGAGATGTAGTGCACTCGGACCCGTTGATTTGATTTTTTTTTTTCTTCTCCACATTTTGTTACGTTACAGCCTTGATCATCCATTCTACAACTTGATTGGAGTCCACCTGCGGTACATTTAAATTGATTGGACATGATTTGGAAAGGCACACACCTGTCTATATAATGTCTCACAGTTGACAGTGCATGTCAGAGCCAAGGATAATCCCATGAAGTGTAAAGCTGTCATCAAGGTAAAATGGTGGCTACTTTTTTTTGGTCACTACATGATTCCATATGTGTTATTTAATAGTGTTGATGTCTTCACTATTATTCTACAATGTAGAAAATAGTAAAAAATAAAGAAAAACCTTTTGAATGAGTAGGTGTGTCCAAACTTTTGACTGGTACTGTATGTATTCTTGGCTGAGTAGCTTGGTTAGCTTGGACTGCGAATGCAACTTGCCGGCATTCAAATGATTTGCTTATTTTAGAGAACATGTATTTAAGCTTGGTTCTGGATCCGCTTGTGCGGTCTTGCTGAACTCCAAGGTCATTGTCACAACAGGGTCTATAACGGGCTTTACTGGTCTTTAATGGTCTCTACTGGTCTTTAATGGTCTCTACTGGTCTTTAATGGTCTGTACTGGTCTTTAATAGTCTGTACTGGTCTTTAATAGTCTGTGCTGGTCTTTAATAGTCTGTGCTGTTCTTTAACGGGCTTTACTGGTCTTTAATGGTCTGTACTGGTCTTTAATGGTCTGTACTGGTCTTTAATAGTCTGTGCTGGTCTTTAATGGTCTGTACTGGTCTTTAATGGTCTGTACTGGTCTTTAATGGTCTGTACTGGTCTTTAATGGTCTCCACTGGTCTTTAATGTTCTCTACTGGTCTTTAACGGTCTTTAACGGGCTTTACTGGTCTTTAATGTTCTCTACTGGTCTTTAATGTTCTGTACTGGTCTTTAATGGTCTCTACTGGTCTTTAATGGTCTCTACTGGTCTTTAATAGTCTGTGCTGGTCTTTAATAGTCTGTGCTGTTCTTTACTGGTCTTTAATGGTCTGTACTGGTCTTTTTTTACAATGAATAGACTTCTGTTAATGTTTTAGAAATGTTGGGACACACACACACACACACACACACACACCAAAACAATGGTTTTAATGGTTTATTACATTATTATATTAACAAATTATTAACCATTATTAATAATCCTTTATACCTAATTTTATGAAGATATAGCCGCCTAGGGATCTGATCTCATTCTGTCAACTTCTCCCTGATTGGACAAAGAGCTCATAAATCAATGGCGCTGACTCCGCCCCGCATTCGGGGTTCTGCTCTGAAGACGGAGCATGGAAATATTATTTAGGCTCAACTTCAGCAAAACGTAACTGCATCTATACACAAGACTTCCGGTTTTCGGATTTTGCCTTCAAAATAAAAGTCTGTGGTAAAACCCCTATGCGTCTGATATGTTACAAAATCAATCTTTTTTTGTTTGTTGTAGCTTTGTATAGTGAATAATGTTTAAATTATTTTACAAACTTTAACTACATGGGGGGAAACTAAAGAGAATTACTACTTTATATAAGATAAACAGTTTTATAAGATGGAGCACATTGAGTAACTTAATGTAAAGAACATAATAATAGCCTACTGGTATAAAAATATATACACTATAAATACACAAAGTATGTGGACACACCTTCAAATGAGCTATTTCTGCAACACTCTTTGCTGACAGGTGTATAAAATCGAGCACACAACAGTGCAATCTCCGGGCCTCCCGGGTGGTGCAGTGGTCTAAGGCAGTGCCACCAGAGACTCTGGGTTCGAGCCCAGGCTCTGTCGCAGCCGGCCGTGACCAGGAGGTCCATGGGGCGACGCACAATTGGCTGGTAGGGATATCCTTGTCTCATTACTCCTGTGGCGGGCTGGGCGCAGTGCACGGTGTTTCCTCTGACACATTGGTGCGGCTGGCTTCCGGGTTGGATGCGCGCTGTGTTAAGAAGCAGTGCGGCTTGGTTTTGGTTGTGTTTCGGAGGACACATGACTTTCAACCTTCGTCTCTCCCGAGCCCGTACGGGACGTGTAGAGATGAGACAAGATACTAATACTAACTACTAACAATTGGATACCACGAAAAAGGGAGGTAAAAAATAAATAAAAAAAACAATGCAATCTCCAAACATTTGTAGTAGAATGGTCCGTACCGAAGAACTCAGTGATTTTCAATCTGGCACCGTTATAAGATGCCACCTTTCCAACAAGTCAGTTTGTCAAATGTCTGCCCTGCTAGAGCTGCCCCGGTCAACTGTAAGGGCTGTTATTGTGAAGTGGAAACGTCAAGGAGCAACAACGGCTTAACCGTGAAGTGGTAGACCACACAAGCTCACAGAGCAGGACCGTGAAGTGGTAGGCCACACAAGCTCACAGAGCAGGACCGTGAAGTGGTAGACCACACAAGCTCACAGAGCAGGACCGTGAAGTGGTAGACCACACAAGCTCACAGAGCAGGACCGTGAAGTGGTAGACCACACAAGCTCACAGAGCAGGACCGTGAAGTGGTAGACCACACAAGCTCACAGAGCAGGACCGTGAAGTGGTAGACCACACAAGCTCACAGAACCGGACCGTGAAGTGGTAGGCCACACAAGCTCACAGAACCGGACCGTGAAGTGGTAGGCCACACGAGCTCACAGAACCGGACCGTGAAGTGGTAGGCCACACAAGCTCACAGAACCGGACCGTGAAGTGGTAGACCACACAAGCTCACAGAACCGGACCGTGAAGTGGTAGACCACACAAGCTCACAGAACCGGACCGTGAAGTGGTAGACCACACAAGCTCACAGAACAGGACCGTGAAGTGGTAGACCACACAAGCTCACAGAGCAGGACCGTGAAGTGGTAGACCACACAAGCTCACAGAGCAGGACCGTGAAGTGGTAGGCCACACAAGCTCACTGAACCGGACCGTGAAGTGGTAGGCCACACAAGCTCACAGAACCGGACCGTCGAGTGCTGAAGCACGTAGTGCGTAAAAATCATCTGTCCTCGGTTGCAAACTGCCTCTGGAAGAAACGTCAGCACAAAAACTGTTCGCCGGGATCGTCATGAAATGGGTTTCCATGGCCGAGCAGCCACACACAAGCCTAAGATCACCATGCGCAATGCCAAGCGTCAGCTGGAGGGGTGTAAAGCTCGCCGCCATTGGATTCTGTGGCAGAGGAAACATATCATAACATAACATATAGGAAACAAACATCTCTGGAGTGATGAATCATGCTTCACCATCTGGTTGTCCGATGGATTAATCTGAGTTTGGCGGATGCCAGGAGAATCCTACCTGCCACAATGCATAGTGCCAACTGTAAAGTTAGGTGAAGAAGGAATAATGGTCTGGGGCTGTTTTTCATGGTTCAGGTGCCTTAGTACCAGTGAAGGGAAATCTTAACGCTACAACATACAATGACATTCTAGACGTTTCTGTGCTTCCAGCTTTGTGACAACAGTTTGGGGAAAGCCCTTTCCTGTTTCAGCATGACAATGCCCTTGTGCAAAAAGCGAGGTCCGTACAGAAATGGTTTGTTGAGATCAGTGTCGAAGAACTTGACTGGCCTGCACAGAGCCCTGACCTTAACCCCATTGAAAACCTTTGGGACGAGTTGGAACACCGACAGCGGGCCTAATCGCCCACCACGCTCTTGGGAAGCAAGTCCCCACAGAAATATTACAACATCTAGTGTTAAGCCTTCCCAGAAGAGTGGAGGCTGTTATAGCAGCAATATTCCAACATCTAGTGGAAAGCCTTCCCAGAAGAGAGGAAGCTGTTATAGCAGCAATGTTCCAACATCTAGTGGAAAGCCTTCCCAGAAGAGAGGAAGCTGTTATAGCAGCAATGTTCCAACATCTAGTGGAAAGCCTTCCCAGAAGAGAGGAGGCTGTTATAGCAGCAATGTTCTAACATCTAGTGGAAAACCTTCCCAGAAGAGTGGAGGCTGTTATAGCAGCAATATTCCAACATCTAGTGGAAAACCTTCCCAGAAGAGTGGAGGCTGTTATAGCAGCAATATTCCAACATCTAGTGGAAAACCTTCCCAGAAGAGTGGAGGCTGTTATAGCAGCAATATTCCCAGAAGAGTGGAGGCTGTTATAGCAGCAATGTTCCAACTACTAGTGGAAATCCCAACATCTAGTGGAAATCCTTCCCAGAAGAGTGGAGGCTGTTATAGCAGCAATGTTCCAACATCTAGTGGAAAGCCTTCCCAGAAGAGTGGAGGCTGTTATAGCAGCAATGTTCCAACATCTAGTGGAAAGCCTTCCCAGAAGAGTGGAGGCTGTTATAGCAGCAATATTCCAACATCTAGTGGAAAGCCTTCCCAGAAGAGAGGAGGCTGTTATAGCAGCAATGTTCCAACATCTAGTGGAAAGCCTTCCCAGAAGAGAGGAGGCTGTTATAGCAGCAATATTCCAACATCTAGTGGAAAGCCTTCCCAGAAGAGAGGAGGCTGTTATAGCAGCAATATTCCAACATCTAGTGGAAAGCCTTCCCAGAAGAGTGGAGGCTGTTATAGCAGCAATATTCCAACATCTAGTGGAAAGCCTTCCCAGAAGAGAGGAGGCTGTTATAGCAGCAATGTTCCAACATCTAGTGGAAAGCCTTCCCAGAAGAGTGGAGGCTGTTATAGCAGCAATGTTCCAACATCTAGTGGAAAGCCTTCCCAGAAGAGTGGAGGCTGTTATAGCAGCAATGTTCCAACATCTAGTGGAAAGCCTTCCCAGAAGAGTGGAGGCTGTTATAGCAGCAATATTCCAACATCTAGTGGAAAGCCTTCCCAGAAGAGAGGAGGCTGTTATAGCAGCAATATTCCAACATCTAGTGGAAAGCCTTCCCAGAAGAGAGGAGGCTGTTATAGCACCAACTCCATATTACTGCATGGGATTTTGGAATATTTGGATTTTGGATTTTATATATATTGTGGACATATTCCACAATGTGTCCACATTCTTTTGGTCATATACTGTACAATTGTAATACAATCAAAATATTTATTTTTATTTTTATGATTCTTGTTAATTTACTGGTGCTAAGCAATTTATTAATTTATAATTTATTCATAACAAATGACCATCAACAGTAACACAGAAGTAAGATCAGGGTTCAGTAGCTCCTGAAACACACCAAGCAATCTGTGGACCGTAGTGTAGTGTAGTGTACAGGTTACACCACTTTCGGCACATCATTGCAACTACATTCCGCTTTATGATGTCACAGTCAGCCCCTCGGAACACTGGTCAAACATTCTCTAACCAGTCACATTCACAAATCAACCCGGGAGAAGAAGGCTGCCAGGAATTGATTGCGGATTGATCTTTTGACGAGGGCCCCGAAAGCGTTATTTCAAGACGTTCACCGATCAATGAGTCTGATGCACACATTCATAGATAACAACATTAATGCGATCATCTTTTATTTCCTGATAATTCATCCAAAATACAACATCTCATGTTTTCGTGAATGAATTCATTGATGTTATCTCTGTAACGTTAGTGAACAAACACACATGGATTACTTCCATCTACCTGACAGTGGTAGATAAATTACATTTAAATCTTGGTGGTCAAAAACAAATGATAGTGGGACCAATGCCAGCAAAGCCACTACACAACACCAAACAACACATTAATTACACTATAATGGTAACAAAGGTGCCCACAAACTGTTAGGGCCTACATAAAGCTGTCCCGACAGCAGAGTCACAACACCTTACCACCGCTACACCGGGATATCAGCAGAGGCTTGTCTGGCAGCGAAACAGTTCATTCAGCCTCATTTACTGTGGTCCTTCTGTAGCTCAGTTGGTAGAGCATGGCGCTTATAACGCCAGGGTAGTGGGTTCGATCCCCGGGACCACCCATACGTAGAATGTATGCACACATGACTGTAAGTCGCTTTGGATAAAAGCGTCTGCTAAATGGCATATATTATTATTATATTACTGCCTTTTAAAAAGACGTAGCTGATTTGACTGACTTGCTTAAACAAATGTGGTTTCTACTGACAGTTGAGATGTAAAAACAAGATTGAATCGTCCTACACCGGCTGCGACGCTCGTCGGATGTGGCAGTGCCTGCAAACTATTCCAGACTACAAAGGAAAGCACAGCCAGGAGCTGAGAGCTGCCCAGTGACACAAACCTCCCAGACGAGATAAATTGCTTCTATGCTCGCTTCGAGCCAAGTAACACTGAAACATGCATGAGAGCATCAGTTGTTCCAGACAACTGACCCGTAGCACTCACATCTGTACCCATGAAGAGCTTTGAAAGGCTGGTCATGGCTCACATCAACACCATTATCCCAGAAACCCTAGACCCACTCCAATTTGCATCCCGCCCCAACAGATCCACAGATGATGCAATCTCTATTGCATTCCACACGGCCCTTTCCCACCTGGACAAAAGGAACACCTGTGTGAGAATTGACTACAGCTCTGCGTTCAACACCATAGTGCCCTCAAAGCTCATCACTAAGCTAAGGACCCTGGGACTAAACACCTCCCTTTGCAACTGGATCCTGGACTTCCTGAAGGGCCGCTCCCTGGTGGTGAGGGAAGACAACAACACATCCGCCACACTTCACTGTAAAGTCTACACTTATTGTATTCAACTCATGTGATAAATAACATTTGATTTGATTGCATTGGAGGTATTAATTTAAACCCCACATTTAATGCAAATATCAGGTACATATGAACAAATATGAATAATTGTTCATGTTTAGCAATTATTTTGAATATATCATGAATACAACAGGTGTAGAACTTATCGTGAAATGCTTACTTACAAGCCCTTAACCAACAATGGAGCTAAGACAATATTTGACGTGGGGGACTTTTATTCTGAAACTTTCCGAAGTTCCGTGACCCGGAAGTACCATTTTAATGTTGCTGACGAGCCGCTGGTGTCAAGCGACGCTACCAGTGACGAACGCGCACAACAGTCCCGTCTTAATTTAGCAAGGATTAATTTATGATTCAATGTAATTTCATATTTAGGCTTCGCGCACATTTGTGAATACATTGTATGAAGGACTTTTATTAATTTATTATTATTTGCGTGCAGAAAATAATTTCCCTGGATTGTTTTCAGTTATTTGAGAAGTCTACTCTTCGGACAACTAACGTTTTGTCTTGCTACTCAGGCGTAAATGAATCTCCTTTTAGCGGAGGAACCCTCAACTAAGGAGAAGTCCGTGGTTGTACTCGCTAAAAGTTTTTATTGAAAGTTAGAATTTCAGCATTTGCATTTGGGCATCAGTTGTACGGGACAAGCATAAGTACAGGTAAGCGTTTTCAGAATTTACATTTTTTACAAGAATCGACTCATGGTGACCCAACGTTGTTGCTTGCAAATTCCGCGACCAGTCATCAAAGCTGAACTCCGCCTCGATATAAGAGAACGGAGTTGAGGGTGCATCAGCTAGTATAAAACAAAACAAATGATTAATTAACATGCTGTTTAGATGAGGTTATATTCTTCATCTAGTATTTATTTTTTAAAGGGTTATTATTCTAGGTGAATTGGTTGAATAGATCCAAAGCTATAAAAAGCTATGTTTAGAAGATAATGTTTAGAAGATAATGTATATGAGATATTTATTTGAACGTCAAGAGCCTGAATTCCATAATTCAAAGTTGGAGAATCATTCAAGTTTCAAGAGTTACATAGAACTCATTCGCTCGCATTGCATTGCAAGAAAAAGCTGGACCAAAATATATATATAGTTTTTGAATAGAATGGATTGGCAATGTGTGATGAGTTACCGCCTTCTCGACCGCTACATTTGCTTGGAAAAAGGTTGACATTAGGCTACGTTATCGACGTCGTGCGTGTCTCATGACAAAGCCCTATAGTACAGCGCAGGGGACGTTTGCATTGATTTGCATTGTCTGCGTTTACTGTTCTCTCCTTTAAAAAAAAATATTGATGAAATATCAACAGTCATCATCATATTAATCATCACCCGATTCAATCGGTTTTGTTTTTGTTTTGTAGCTCACTACTGATGAGAACTTCTCAGTTGGTGATACTAGGCTCTCGTGTGTGTGTGTGTGTGTGTGTGTGTGTGTGTGTGTGTGTGTGTGTGTGTGTGTGTGTGTGTGTGTGTGTGTGTGTGTGTGTGTGTGTGTGTGTGTGTGTGTGTGTGTGTGTGTGTGTGTGTGTGTGTGTGCGCGCGCGCATGCAGGGCTGGGTAGGTTACTTTAGAAATGTAATCCGTTACAGTTACTAGTTACCAGCCTAAAATTGTAATCAGTAACATAGCTTTGGATTGCTTCAGTCAGTAATGTAATCTGATTACTTTTAGTAACTTTTGGATTACTTTGCCCCCTAAGGTTGATGAAATTAGCATAATAAAAACATCCCCATAAAAGTCATTCAGTTTCAGATATAAATATCTCTTCTTTTTTTGCATCTCAATCCACCACATTCGATGTAACACTTCCTGATCTTCGATGAAAGGTGACAGAGCGGTGTTTGTCAGACCCAGAGACGTCCCGAAAAATCTGTATTTTCACAAAATCGTCTGTAGCCAAAAAAAACTATTACGTCTGTGGACTCTCAGGAACATGTCGGTTGTTTTGCTCTCGGCTGCCTACAGGCCTCGTGTAAAGGGCCCCCGGTACCAGTTGGGAAAAAAGTTGAGACTCGTCACGAACACGGTGTTCTCCATTTCACTCTACGACCCCCACAAGCATTTGGAGACTCGTCTGAAGTCGGTACAGCTGATCTGCCAACTCCTCGTCTGAAGCCGGTACAGCTGATCTGCCAACTCCTCATCTGAAGCCGGTACAGCTAATCTGCCAACTCCTGTCTGTAGCCGGTACAGCTAATCTGCCAACTCCTGTCTGTAGCAGTGGAGGAAGGCTCATAATGTCTGGAATGGATTCAATGGAATGGTATCAAACACATCAAAGACGCGGTTTCTATCTGGTTGATTTCACTCCATTGACTCCATTCCAGCTATTATAATGAGCCCGTCCTCCCCTCAGCAGCCTCCACTGGTCTGTAAGTGTCCAAACAGTTTGATCTACGACCCCTCTGTGGAAAGTTGAGACTCTCACGGACACAGACACGTTGATTGTTTTGCACTTGGACGCCCACAGACTGGTCTGAAGGTGCCACAGTCCCGGTTGGGGAATGATGAATGGAAGTATATATGGAGACTGTTTTAGTGCTACAGAACAAGGGGTTAAATACATGGAAAACAATCCTGATCAACACAATGACCAAATCTAGAGGGGGGGGACCATCTGTTCCACGCAGTGAATCTGTTATTCAATGCGTTTCAATGGGCTAATAGCAGTAAGACCAAATCCAATTTTTTTTAAATCAAATTATTTTTTTCTATTTAGTTTTGTTACTTCAAAGGTTCTTAAAAATCAATTAGCAAATAATCCTGAGTATGACCTTCTTAAAATAATTCCACACAGCTAGAGTAGAAAGCCCCCGACTTAGACAGGGCTTAGACTCGTATTGGTGAAGAGGCATTAGAAGAAGACAAAGGATCCATCAAATGCATTTGGTGTGTCGTCATAGTTGTCTCTGATTGGTGGTCATCATTTGGTGTGTCATCACAGTGGTCTCTGATTGGTGGTCATCATTTGGTGTGTCATCATAGTGGTCTCTGATTGGTGGTCATCATTTGGTGTGTCATCATAGTGGTCTCTGATTGGTGGTCATCATTTGGTGTGTCATCATAGTGGTCTCTGATTGGTGGTCATCATTTGGTGTGTCATCACAGTGGTCTCTGATTGGTGGTCATCATTTGGTGTGTCATCATAGTGGTCTCTGATTGGTGGTCATCATTTGGTGTGTCATCATAGTGGTCTCTGATTGGTGGTCATCATTTGGTGTGTCATCACAGTGGTCTCTGATTGGTGGTCAACATTTGGTGTGTCATCATAGTGGTCTCTGATTGGTGGTCATCATTTGGTGTGTCATCATAGTGGTCTCTGATTGGTGGTCATCATTTGGTGTGTGGTCATAGTGGTCTCTGATTGGTGGTCATCATTTGGTGTGTCATCATAGTGGTCTCTGATTGGTGGTCATCATTTGGTGTGTCATCACAGTGGTCTCTGATTGGTGGTCATCATTTGGTGTGTCATCATAGTGGTCTCTGATTGGTGGTCATCATTTGGTGTGTCATCATAGTGGTCTCTGATTGGTGGTCATCATTTGGTGTGTCATCATAGTGGTCTCTGATTGGTGGTCATCATTTGGTGTGTCATCATAGTGGTCTCTGATTGGTGGTCAGACCCACTCAGGTGGAACAAACTTAAACTTGCACCTTTGTTCAATGCTGACTTTGAATTTCATTAAGAAAACAGAAAAGTGTCATAAACATATTTTGGGAATTTTAAATTAATACAAGGAGTAATCATCTATTCTTTTTCCTAAAGTCTCTGTAATCTGATTACAATATTTTAGCTGCTAATGTAACTGATTAGTTCATTTTTTTAAAGTGTAAACAGTTACTCCCCAACCCTGTGAGAGATGATGATAATGACCGGGTACCAGGCTCACATCTTCTGTTTTGACCAGATCAGATCCAAGCCTTTCAGGCTTACTGAGTGAGAGAACGTGTGTGTGTTTATCACGTCATGATTTGGGTTGATTTGTTGACACTATATATTTTGATAACATTGTCTCAGCCTTTGATAGTTGCTTTAAACCAGTCACAAAATCCTCCTTTTGATGGTGTCTGAACGGAACATAAAATGGGCTAATGTGGACCTTATATCCATGTATAACATCCTCTATTCATATTCAAGCCTGCATATACCTCTTACTTTGACAGTTTATAGGATATGAACTGTTAGTGTCCAGTTTGGAATGTCCCGTTTGGAATGTCCCAGTTTGGAATGTCCCAGTTTGGAATGTCCCGTTTGGAATGTCCCGTTTGGAATGTCCCGTTTGGAATGTCCCCGTTTGGAATGTCCCCGTTTGGAATGTCCCCGTTTGGAATGTCCCCGTTTGGAATGTCCCCGTTTGGAATGTCCCCGTTTGGAATGTCCCCGTTTGGAATGTCCCCGTTTGGAATGTCCCCGTTTGGAATGTCCCGTTTGGAATGTCCCGTTTGGAATGTCCCCGTTTGGAATGTCCCCGTTTGGAATGTCCCCGTTTGGAATGTCCCGTTTGGAATGTCCCGTTTGGAATGTCCCCGTTTGGAATGTCCCCGTTTGGAATGTCCCCGTTTGGAATGTCCCCGTTTGGAATGTCCCGTTTGGAATGTCCCGTTTGGAATGTCCCCGTTTGGAATGTCCCCGTTTGGAATGTCCCCGTTTGGAATGTCCCCGTTTGGAATGTCCCCGTTTGGAATGTCCCGTTTGGAATGTCCCCGTTTGGAATGTCCCGTTTGGAATGTCCCGTTTGGAATGTCCCGTTTGGAATGTCCCGTTTGGAATGTCCCGTTTGGAATGTCCCGTTTGGAATGTCCCCGTTTGGAATGTCCCCGTTTGGAATGTCCCGTTTGGAATGTCCCGTTTGGAATGTCCCCGTTTGGAATGTCCCGTTTGGAATGTCCCCGTTTGGAATGTCCCCGTTTGGAATGTCCCGTTTGGAATGTCCCGTTTGGAATGTCCCCGTTTGGAATGTCCCCGTTTGGAATGTCCCGTTTGGAATGTCCCCGTTTGGAATGTCCCCGTTTGGAATGTCCCGTTTGGAATGTCCCCGTTTGGAATGTCCCGTTTGGAATGCGTTATGTCATAAATGACAACATTACGTGGTGGGATAATAGATGGAATTATATTTTATTCAATTTATAACTAATATAACATCTCATGCAACATTCAAGATAAATATTTAACTTTTAGGCTAACTTTCTTAGCTTGAACTCAAAAGTTTATTTTCAGAACTTCAAGTTATTCCTCAGATGACTCTGTCATGTGCTCCTTATGTTGAGCTGATTGTTTTAAATGGTAAGTACAGTGCCTTATTATTACCATATATCGATAGATACAGTATATACACCGTTTAAATGTTAAGTACAGTGCCTTATTATTACTATATATCGATAGATACAGTATATACACCGTTTAAATGTTAAGTACAGTGCCTTATTATTACTATATATCGATAGATACAGTATATACACTGTTTAAATGTTAAGTTCAGTGCCTTATTATTACTATATATCGATAGATACAGTATATACACCGTTTAAATGGTAAGTACAGTGCCTTATTATTACCATATATCGATAGATACAGTATATACACCGTTTAAATGGTAAGTACAGTGCCTTATTATTACCATATATCGATAGATACAGTATATACACAATTTAAATGTTAAGTACAGTGCCTTATTATTACCATATATCGATAGATACAGTATATACACCGTTTAAATGGTAAGTACAGTGCCTTATTATTACCATATATCGATAGGTACAGTATATACACCGTTTAAATGTTAAGTACAGTGCCTTATTATTACCATATATCGATAGATACAGTATATACACCGTTTAAATGTTAAGTACAGTGCGTTAAACACATTTATATTCAAGGCATTTGGAAAGTTCAGACCTCTTCCCCTTTTTCTACATTTTGTTACTTTACAGCCTTATTCTAAAATGTATTAAATAAAAAAAATCCTTATCAATCTGCACACAATACCCCATAATGACATCACAATGACATCACAATACCCCATAATGACATCACAATGACATCACAATACCCCATAATGACATCACAATACCCCATAATGACATCACAATACCCCACAATGACATCACAATACCCCATAATGACATCACAATACCCCATAATGACATCACAATGACATCACAATACCCCATAATGACAAAGCGAAAACGGGTTTAGATTTTCTTGATAATTCATTTAAAAAAAAAACAGAAATACCGTATCTACATACAGTGGGGAGAACAAGTATTTGAAACACTGCTGATTTTGCAGGTTTTCCTACTTACAAAGCATGTAGAGGTCTGTAATTTTGTATCATAGGTACACTTCAACTGTGAGAGACGGAATCTAAAACAAAAATCCATCAAATCACATTGTATGATTTTTTTAAAGTAATTAATTTGCATTGTATTGCATGACATAAGTATTTGATACATCAAAAAAGCAGAACTTATTATTTGGTACAGAAACCTTTGTTTGCAATTACAGAGATCATACGTTTCCTGTAGTTCTTGACCAGGTTTGCACACACTGCAGCAGGGATTTTGGCCCACTCCTCCATACAGACCTTCTCCAGATCCTTCAGGTTTCAGGGCTGTCGCTGGGCAATACAGACTTTCAGCTCCCTCCAAAGATGTTCTATTGGGTTCAGGTCTGGAGACTGGCTAGGCCACTCCAGGACCTTGAGATGCTTCTTATGGAGCCACTCCTTAGTTGCCCTGGCTGTGTGTTTCGAGGCGTTGTCATGCTGGAAGACCCAGCCACGACCCATCTTCAATGGGGGAAGGAGGTTGTTGGCCAAGATCTCGCGATACATGGCCCCATCTATCCTCCCATCAATACGGTGCAGTCGTCCTGTCCCCTTTGCAGAAAAGCATCCCCAAAGAATGATGTTTCCACCTCCATGCTTCACTGTTGGGATGGTGTTCTTGGGGTTGTACTGATCCTTCTTCTTCCTCCAAACACGGCGAGTGGAGTTTAGACCAAAAAGCTCTATTTTTGTCTCATCAGACCACATGACCTTCTCCCATTCCTCCTCTGGATCATCCAGATGGTCATTGGCAAACTTCAGACAGGCCTGGACATGCGCTGGCTTGAGCAGGGGGACCTTGCGTGCGCTGCAGGATTTTAATCCATGACGGCGTGGTGTGTTACTAATGGTTTTCTTTGAGACTGTGGTCCCAGCTCTCTTCAGGTCATTGACCAGGTCCTGCCGTGTAGTTCTGTTCTAAAAATATGTGTATCTCTCCCATTTGTTTCATCCAGTAACACAACACAATTATGCTAATCACTGTGAGCCGGTTTCAACATTTTAATGATTCGCTTCTAGACAACGTAGCATCCGAGACTTTGGGAGAAGAAGTCAACAGAAACATTGACACCTGAGACAACCTGAGACACAGTAGGCTTTTGTCCAGCAGGTCCCTGGGGGTCGTTAAAGGGTTAACCTTTAATCCTGCTGTTTAAACGTCATGAAGCAGTTGTCTCTTTCATTCACCACTGTTTGGAGGTTGGAGATGTGTTGTGACTGGATGAACCAGCTGCTGGGAAGCCTGTTAAAGGAGACCTTTTGTTTGACAATCAGATGAAAACATCATGAATGGTTGTGTTTATGGTTGTGTTTATGGTTGTGTTTATGGTTGTGTTTATGGTTGTGTTTATGCCACAATGAAATGTTAATACATTTTAAAATTTAAATGACACATCTTTATGACAAGACCCACAGAGATCCTAGTGAATTAATAGAGATTATATATGTAGTTCTATGACTAGATCCACAGAGATCCTAGTGAATTAATAGAGATTATATATGTAGTTCTATGACTAGATCCACAGAGATCCTAGTGAATTAATAGAGATTCTATATGTAGTTCTATGACTAGATCCACAGAGATCCTAGTGAATTAATAGAGATTCTATATGTAGTTCTATGACTAGATCCACAGAGATCCTAGTGAATTAATAGAGATTCTATATGTAGTTCTATGACTAGACCCACAGAGATCCTAGTGAATTAATAGAGATTCTATATGTAGTTATATGACAAGATCCACAGAGATCCTAGTGAATGAATAGAGATTCTATATGTAGTTCTATGACTAGATCCACAGAGATCCTAGTGAATTAATAGAGATTCTATATGTAGTTCTATGACAAGACCCACAGAGATCCTAGTGAATTAATATAGATTATATATGTAGTTCTATGACTAGACCCACAGAGATCCTAGTGAATTAATAGAGATTCTATATGTAGTTCTATGACAAAATCCACAGAGATCCTAGTGAATTAATAGAGATTCTATATGTAGTTCTATGACTAGACCCACAGAGATCCTAGTGAATTAATAGAGATTATATATGTAGTTCTATGACTAGACCCACAGAGATCCTAGTGAATTAATAGAGATTCTATATGTAGTTCTATGACAAGATCCACAGAGATCCTAGTGAATTAATAGAGATTATATATGTAGTTCTATGACTAGACCCACAGAGATCCTAGTGAATTAATAGAGATTCTATATGTAGTTCTATGACAAAATCCACAGAGATCCTAGTGAATTAATAGAGATTCTATATGTAGTTCTATGACTAGACCCACAGAGATCCTAGTGAATTAATAGAGATTCTATATGTAGTTCTATGACAAAATCCACAGAGATCCTAGTGAATTAATAGAGATTCTATATGTAGTTCTATGACTAGACCCACAGAGATCCTAGTGAATTAATAGAGATTATATATGTAGTTCTATGACTAGACCCACAGAGATCCTAGTGAATTAATAGAGATTCTATATGTAGTTCTATGACAAGATCCACAGAGATCCTAGTGAATTAATAGAGATTCTATATGTAGTTCTATGACTAGACCCACAGAGATCCTAGTGAATTAATAGAGATTCTATATGTAGTTCTATGACAAGATCCACAGAGATCCTAGTGAATTAATAGAGATTCTATATGTAGTTCTATGACTAGACCCACAGAGATCCTAGTGAATTAATAGAGATTCTATATGTAGTTCTATGACAAGATCCACAGAGATCCTAGTGAATTAATAGAGATTCTATATGTAGTTCTATGACTAGACCCACAGAGATCCTAGTGAATTAATAGAGATTCTATATGTAGTTCTATGACTAGACCCACAGAGATCCTAGTGAATTAATAGAGATTATATATGTAGTTCTATGACTAGACTCCTAAACTATAGGAGGTCCCGTACCAGGAATACATGTATTCTGCTTTCTCCCCTGCACATAACCCCCGTAACAAACCCCTGTAACAAACCCAATCACACAATACAGCTTGTCTGGCCGATGACATCGAGGATGAGGAAACTCCACAAAGACCTAAATGGCTCAAACAGAGATGTTATAAGCCGTGTCTGGATGATCCTGGCAGAGAGCCAGATAGTAAAGCCTTTTAGAAAGCCCTGACACAGATCAAACAGACTGTGAATATTTGTTATTTTCTTTAAAGTGAACAACCCAGCCTGTGTGATGCAGGGTATTTCTATTACTTGATGAGGTGCTTTTCTCTTTTGGCCGCATTCCATATCGGATCGAGTGTTGTCCATCATTTTGTAAACAGTCTACAGATTGTCCTGTGTAGAGGTCTCTGAAGACAGAGCTTTGGAACAGTCTACAGATTGTCCTGTGTAGAGGTCTCTGAAGACAGAGCTTTGTAAACAGTCTACAGATTGTCCTGTGTAGAGGTCTCTGAAGAGAGAGCTTTGTAAACAGTCTACAGATTGTCCTGTGTAGAGGTCTCTGAAGACCTTTTGGGAGAGCAGTATGTCAGAGTCATTTCAGTAGAAGGAAATTCACTGAGAGAAACAGGGTCTAACATCGCTGAGAGAAACAGGGTCTAATATCACTGGGAGAAACAGGGTCGAACATCACTGAGAGAAACAGGGTCTAATATCACTGAGAGAAACAGGGTCTAATATCACTGGGAGAAACAGGGTCTAACATCACTGAGAGAAACAGGGTCTAATATCACTGGGAGAAACAGGGTCTAACATCACTGAGAGAAACAGGGTCTAACATCACTGAGAGAAACAGGGTCTAACATCACTGAGAGAAACAGGGTCTAACATCACTGAGAGGAACAGGGTCTAACATCGCTGAGAGGAACAGGGTCTAACATCACTGAGAGGAACAGGGTCTAACATCACTGAGAGGAACAGGGTCTAACATCACTGAGAGAAACAGGGTCTAACGTCACTGAGAGAAACAGGGTCTAACGTCACTGAGAGAAACAGGGTCTAACATCACTGGGAGAAACAGGGTCTAATATCACTGAGAGAAACAGGGTCTAACATCACTGAGAGAAACAGGGTCTAATATCACTGAGAGAAACAGGGTCTAATGTCACTGTTAGAAACAGGGTCTAATATCACTGAGAAGAACAGGGTCTAATATCACTGGGAGAAACAGGGTCTAATATCACTGAGAGGAACAGGGTCTAATGTCACTGTTAGAAACAGGGTCTAATATCACTGAGAAGAACAGGGTCTAATATCACTGGGAGAAACAGGGTCTAATATCACTGAGAAGAACAGGGTCTAATGTCACTGTTAGAAACAGGGTCTAATATCACTGAGAAGAACAGGGTCTAATATCACTGGGAGAAACAGGGTCTAATATCGCTGGGAGAAACAGGGTCTAATGTCACTGTTAGAAACAGGGTCTAATATCACTGAGAAGAACAGGGTCTAATATCACTGGGAGAAACAGGGTCTAATATCACTGAGAGGAACAGGGTCTAATGTCACTGTTAGAAACAGGTTCTAATATCACTGAGAAGAACAGGGTCTAATATCACTGGGAGAAACAGGGTCTAATATCACTGAGAAGAACAGGGTCTAACATCGATGAGAGGAACAGGGTCTAATATCACTGAGAGGAACAGGGTCTAATATCACTGAGAGAAACAGGGTCTAATATCACTGAGAAGAACAGGGTCTAATATCGCTGAGAGGAACAGGGTCTAATATCACTGAGAGGAACAGGGTCTAATATCACTGAGAGGAACAGGGTCTAATATCACTGAGAGGAACAGGGTCTAATATCACTGAGAGGAACAGGGTCTAATATCACTGAGAGGAACAGGGTCTAATATCACTGAGAGAAACAGGGTCTAATATCACTGAGAGAAACAGGGTCTAATATCACTGGGAGAAACAGGGTCTAACATCACTGAGAGGAACAGGGTCTAATATCACTGGGAGAAACCGGGTCTAATATCACTGAGAAGAACAGGGTCTAATGTCACTGTTAGAAACAGGGTCTAATATCACTGAGAAGAACAGGGTCTAATATCACTGGGAGAAACAGGGTCTAATATCGCTGGGAGAAACAGGGTCTAATGTCACTGTTAGAAACAGGGTCTAATATCACTGAGAAGAACAGGGTCTAATATCACTGGGAGAAACAGGGTCTAATATCACTGAGAGGAACAGGGTCTAATGTCACTGTTAGAAACAGGGTCTAATATCACTGAGAAGAACAGGGTCTAATATCACTGAGAGGAACAGGGTCTAATATCACTGAGAGAAACAGGGTCTAATATCACTGAGAGAAACAGGGTCTAATGTCACTGTTAGAAACAGGGTCTAATATCACTGAGAAGAACAGGGTCTAATATCACTGGGAGAAACAGGGTCTAATATCACTGAGAAGAACAGGGTCTAATGTCACTGTTAGAAACAGGGTCTAATATCACTGAGAAGAACAGGGTCTAATATCACTGGGAGAAACAGGGTCTAATATCACTGGGAGAAACAGGGTCTAATGTCACTGTTAGAAACAGGGTCTAATGTCACCGTTAGAAACAGGGTCTAATATCACTGAGAAGAACAGGGTCTAATATCACTGAGAGGAACAGGGTCTAATGTCACTGTTAGAAACAGGGTCTAATATCACTGAGAAGAACAGGGTCTAATATCACTGGGAGAAACAGGGTCTAATATCACTGAGAAGAACAGGGTCTAACATCACTGAGAGGAACAGGGTCTAATATCACTGAGAGGAACAGGGTCTAATATCACTGAGAGAAACAGGGTCTAATATCACTGAGAGAAACAGGGTCTAATATCACTGAGAGAAACAGGGTCTAATATCACTGAGAGAAACAGGGTCTAATATCACTGGGAGAAACAGGGTCTAACATCACTGAGAGGAACAGGGTCTAATATCACTGAGAGGAACAGGGTCTAATATCACTGAGAAGAACAGGGTCTAATATCACTGAGAGGAACAGGGTCTAATATCACTGAGAGGAACAGGGTCTAATATCACTGAGAGAAACAGGGTCTAATATCACTGGGAGAAACAGGGTCTAATATCACTGGGAGAAACAGGGTCTAATATCACTGGGAGAAACAGGGTCTAATATCACTGAGAGAAACAGGGTCTAACATCACTGAGAGAAACAGGGTCTAACATCGCTGAGAGAAACCGGGTCAAACATCGCTGAGAGAAACAGGGTCTAACATCGCTGAGAGAAACAGGGTCTAACATCGCTGAGAGAAACAGGGTCTAACATCACTGGGAGGAACAGGGTCTAATATCACTGAGAGAAACAGGGTCTAATATCACTGGGAGAAACAGGGTCTAATATCACTGGGAGAAACAGGGTCTAATATCACTGGGAGAAACAGGGTCTAATATCACTGAGAGAAACAGGGTCTAACATCACTGAGAGAAACAGGGTCTAACATCGCTGAGAGGAACAGGGTCTAATATCACTGGGAGAAACAGGGTCTAATATCACTGAGAGAAACAGGGTCTAATATCACTGGGAGAAACAGGGTCTAACATCACTGAGAGAAACAGGGTCTAACATCACTGAGAGAAACAGGGTCTAACATCACTGAGAGAAACAGGGTCTAATATCACTGAGAGAAACAGGGTCTAATATCACTGAGAGGAACAGGGTCTAATATCACTGGGAGAAACAGGGTCTAATATCACTGTTAGAAACAGGGTCTAACATCGCTGAGAGAAACCGGGTCTAACATCGCTGACAGAAACCGGGTCTAACATCACTGAGAGAAACAGGGTCTAACATCGCTGAGAGGAACAGGGTCTAATATCACTGGGAGAAACAGGGTCTAATATCACTGAGAGAAACAGGGTCTAACATCACTGAGAGAAACAGGGTCTAACATCACTGAGAGAAACAGGGTCTAACATCACTGAGAGAAACAGGGTCTAACATCACTGAGAGAAACAGGGTCTAACATCACTGAGAGAAACAGGGTCTAACATCACTGAGAGAAACAGGGTCTAACATCACTGAGAGAAACAGGGTCTAATATCACTGAGAGAAACAGGGTCTAACATCACTGAGAGAAACAGGGTCTAACATCACTGGGAGAAACAGGGTCTAACATCACCGAGAGAAACAGGGTCTAATATCACTGAGAGAAACGGGGTCTAATATCACTGAGAGAAACAGGGTCTAATATCACTGAGAGAAACGGGGTCTAACATCACTGAGAGAAACAGGGTCTAACATCACTGAGAGAAACAGGGTCTAACATCACTGAGAGAAACAGGGTCTAATATCACTGGGAGAAACAGGGTCTAATATCACGGAGAAGAACAGGGTCTAATGTCACTGTTAGAAACAGGGTCTAATATCACTGAGAAGAACAGGGTCTAATATCACTGGGAGAAACAGGGTCTAATATCGCTGGGAGAAACAGGGTCTAATGTCACTGTTAGAAACAGGGTCTAATGTCACCGTTAGAAACAGGGTCTAATATCACTGGGAGAAACAGGGTCTAATATCGCTGGGAGAAACAGGGTCTAATGTCACTGTTAGAAACAGGGTCTAATATCACTGAGAAGAACAGGGTCTAATATCACTGGGAGAAACAGGGTCTAATATCACTGAGAAGAACAGGGTCTAACATCGCTGAGAGGAACAGGGTCTAATATCACTGAGAGGAACAGGGTCTAATATCACTGAGAGAAACAGGGTCTAATATCACTGAGAGAAACAGGGTCTAATATCACTGAGAGAAACAGGGTCTAATATCACTGAGAGAAACAGGGTCTAATATCACTGGGAGAAACAGGGTCTAACATCACTGAGAGGAACAGGGTCTAATATCACTGAGAGGAACAGGGTCTAATATCACTGAGAGGAACAGGGTCTAATATCACTGAGAGGAACAGGGTCTAATATCACTGAGAGAAACAGGGTCTAATATCACTGAGAGAAACAGGGTCTAATATCACTGGGAGAAACAGGGTCTAACATCACTGAGAGGAACAGGGTCTAATATCACTGGGAGAAACCGGGTCTAATATCACTGTTAGAAACAGGGTCTAACATCGCTGAGAGAAACCGGATCTAACATCGCTGAGAGAAACCGGGTCAAACATCGCTGAGAGAAACAGGGTCTAACATCGCTGAGAGAAACAGGGTCTAACATCGCTGAGAGAAACAGGGTCTAACATCACTGGGAGGAACAGGGTCTAATATCACTGAGAGAAACAGGGTCTAATATCACTGGGAGAAACAGGGTCTAATATCACTGGGAGAAACAGGGTCTAATATCACTGGGAGAAACAGGGTCTAATATCACTGAGAGAAACAGGGTCTAACATCACTGAGAGAAACAGGGTCTAACATCGCTGAGAGGAACAGGGTCTAATATCACTGGGAGAAACAGGGTCTAATATCACTGAGAGAAACAGGGTCTAATATCACTGGGAGAAACAGGGTCTAACATCACTGAGAGAAACAGGGTCTAACATCACTGAGAGAAACAGGGTCTAACATCACTGAGAGAAACAGGGTCTAATATCACTGAGAGAAACAGGGTCTAATATCACTGAGAGGAACAGGGTCTAATATCACTGGGAGAAACCGGGTCTAATATCACTGTTAGAAACAGGGTCTAACATCGCTGAGAGAAACCGGGTCTAACATCGCTGAGAGAAACCGGGTCTAACATCGCTGACAGAAACCGGGTCTAACATCACTGAGAGAAACAGGGTCTAACATCGCTGAGAGAAACAGGGTCTAATATCACTGAGAGAAACAGGGTCTAACATCACTGAGAGAAACAGGGTCTAACATCACTGAGAGAAACAGGGTCTAATATCACTGAGAGAAACAGGGTCTAACATCACTGAGAGAAACAGGGTCTAACATCACTGAGAGAAACAGGGTCTAACATCACTGAGAGAAACAGGGTCTAACATCACTGAGAGAAACAGGGTCTAATATCACTGAGAGAAACAGGGTCTAATATCACTGAGAGAAACAGGGTCTAACATCACTGGGAGAAACAGGGTCTAACATCACTGAGAGAAACGGGGTCTAATATCACTGAGAGAAACGGGGTCTAATATCACTGAGAGAAACAGGGTCTAACATCACTGAGAGAAACAGGGTCTAACATCACTGAGAGAAACAGGGTCTAACATCACTGAGAGAAACAGGGTCTAACATCACTGAGAGAAACAGGGTCTAACATCACTGAGAGAAACAGGGTCTAACATCACTGAGAGAAACAGGGTCTAACATCGCTGAGAGAAACAGGGTCTAACATCGCTGAGAGAAACAGGGTCTAACATCGCTGGGAGGAACAGGGTCTAATATCGCTGGGAGAAACTGGGTCTAATATCACTGAGAGAAACAGGGTCTAATATCACTGAGAGGAACAGGGTCTAATATCACTGGGAGAAACAGGGTCTCATATCACTGAGAGAAACAGGGTCTAACATCACTGAGAGAAACAGGGTCTAACATCACTGAGAGAAACAGGGTCTAATATCACTGAGAGGAACAGGGTCTAACATCACTGAGAGAAACAGGGTCTAATATCACTGAGAGAAACAGGGTCTAACATCGCTGAGAGAAACAGGGTCTAACATCGCTGAGAGAAACAGGGTCTAACATCGCTGAGAGAAACAGGGTCTAACATCGCTGAGAGAAACAGGGTCTAATATCACTGAGAGGAACAGGGTCTAATATCGCTGGGAGAAACAGAACAGAACAGACACCCGGACACCTGGCATTATCACACTGTAGGGGAGGGTGTTATCACTACCAGCATTATCACACTGTAGGGGAGGGTGTTATCACTACTAGCATTATCACACTGTAGGGGAGGGTGTTATCACTACCAGCATTATCACACTGTAGGGGAGGGTGTTATCACTACCAGCATTATCACACTGTAGGGGAGGGTGTTATCACTACCAGCATTATCACACTGTAGGGGAGGGTGTTATCACTACCAGCATTATCACACTGTAGGGAGGGTGTTATCACTACCAGCATTATCACACTGTAGGGGGGGTGTTATCACTACCAGCATTATCACACTGTAGGGGAGGGTGTTATCACTACCAGCATTATCACACTGTAGGGGGGGTGTTATCACTACCAGCATTATCACACTGTAGGGGGGGTGTTATCACTACCAGCATTATCACACTGTAGGGGAGGGTGTTATCACTACCAGCATTATCACACTGTAGGGAGGGTGTTATCACTACCAGCATTATCACACTGTAGGGGAGGGTGTTATCACTACCAGCATTATCACACTGTAGGGGAGGGTGTTATCACTACCAGCATTATCACACTGTAGGGGAGGGTGTTAATCACTACCAGCATTATCACACTGTAGGGGAGGGTGTTATCACTACCAGCATTATCACACTGTAGGGGGGGTGTTATCACTACCAGCATTATCACACTGTAGGGGGGGTGTTATCACTACCAGCATTATCACACTGTAGGGGAGGGTGTTATCACTACCAGCATTATCACACTGTAGGGGGTGTTATCACTACCAGCATTATCACACTGTAGGGGAGGGTGTTATCACTACCAGCATTATCACACTGTAGGGAGGGTGTTATCACTACAGCATTATCACACTGTAGGGGAGGGTGTTATCACTACAGCATTATCACACTGTAGGGGAGGGTGTTATCACTCCCAGCATTATCACACTGTAGGGGGGTGTTATCACTACCAGCATTATCACACTGTAGGGAGGGTGTTATCACTACCAGCATTATCACACTGTAGGGAGGGTGTTATCACTACCAGCATTATCACACTGTAGGGGAGGGTGTTATCACTACCAGCATTATCACACTGTAGGGAGGGTGTTATCACTACCAGCATTATCACACTGTAGGGAGGGTGTTTCACTACCAGCATTATCACACTGTAGGGAGGGTGTTATCACTACAGCATTATCACACTGTAGGGGAGGGTGTTATCACTACCAGCATTATCACACTGTAGGGGGTGTTATCACTACCAGCATTATCACACTGTAGGAGGGTGTTATCACTACAGCATTATCACACTAGGAGGGTGTTATCACTCCCAGCATTATCACACTGAGGGGGTGTTATCACTACCAGCATTATCACACTGTAGGGAGGGTGTTATCACTACCAGCATTATCACACTGTAGGGAGGGTGTTATCACTACCAGCATTATCACACTGTAGGGGAGGTGTTATCACTACCAGCATTATCACACTGTAGGAGGGTGTTATCACTACCAGCATTATCACACTGTAGGGAGGGTGTTATCACTACCAGCATTATCACACTGTAGGGGAGGGTGTTATCACTACCAGCATTATCACACTGTAGGAGGGTGTTATCACTACCAGCATTATCACACTGTAGGGGAGGTGTTATCACTACAGCATTATCACACTGTAGGGGAGTTATCACTCCCAGCATTATCACACTGTAGGGGGGGTTATCACTACCAGCATTATCACACTGTAGGGAGGGTGTTATCACTACCAGCATTATCACACTGTAGGGAGGGGTTATCACTACCAGCATTATCACACTGTAGGAGGAGGGTGTTATCACTACCAGCATTATCACACTGTAGGGAGGGTGTTATCACTACCAGCATTATCACACTGTAGGGAGGGTGTTATCACTACCAGCATTATCACACTGTAGGGAGGGTGTTATCACTACCAGCATTATCACACTGTAGGGGAGGGTGTTATCACTACCAGCATTATCACACTGTAGGAGGGTGTTATCACTACCAGCATTATCACACTGTAGGAGGGTGTTATCACTACCAGCATTATCACACTGTAGGGGAGGGTGTTATCACTACCAGCATTATCACACTGTAGGGAGGGTGTTATCACTACCAGCATTATCACACTGTAGGGGGGGTGTTATCACTACCAGCATTATCACACTGTAGGGGAGGGTGTTATCACTACCAGCATTATCACACTGTAGGGGAGGGTGTTATCACTACCAGCATTATCAATGGTATGAGGTTCTTACTGTGGAATGCAGTGTTTGGTTTTCAACCAGACATAACGGGACCGTCCAGAAAGTGGGCGTTTGGGTGATGGTCAAGCCTCCTGGAGGAATGGTCTCTGGTCAAAAGGGGGAACTTTTAGGACGACATGGGTCCTGTTATGTCTGGTTGAAAACCTAACTGCATTACTGCCACACCATGGTGGTGGTAGTGTGATGGTTTGGGGTGTTAGGAAATAAATAGGAGAGAGGAGAGGAGGTCAGAGAGGAGGAGGTCAGAGAGGAGGAGGTCAGAGAGGAGGAGGTCAGAGAGGAGGAGGTCAGAGAGGAGGAGGTCAGAGAGGAGGAGGACAGAGAGGAGTTCAGGAGGAGGAGAGGAGTTCAGAGGAGGAGTTCAGAGAGGAGGAGTTCAGAGAGGAGGAGGACAGAGAGGAGGAGGACAGAGAGGAGGAGGTCAGGAGGAGGAGGACAGAGAGGAGGAGGTCAGAGAGGAGGAGGTCAGAGAGGAGTACAGGAGGAGGAGAGGAGTTCAGGAGGAGGAGGTCAGAGAGGAGGAGGTCAGAGAGGAGGAGGTCAGAGAGGAGGAGGTCAGAGAGGAGGAGGTCAGAGAGGAGGAGTTCAGAGAGGAGGAGTTCAGAGAGGAGGAGTTCAGAGAGGAGGAGGACAGAGAGGAGGAGGACAGAGAGGAGGAGGACAGAGAGGAGTACAGGAGGTCAGAGAGGAGGAGTTCAGGAGGAGGAGAGGAGTTCAGAGAGGAGGAGTACAGGAGTTCAGAGAGGAGGAGTACAGGAGGAGGAAAGGAGGAGTTCAGAGAGGAGGAGTTCAGAGAGGAGGAGGACAGAGAGGAGTACAGGAGGAGGAGAGGAGGTCAGAGAGGAGGAGATCAGAGAGGAGGAGTACAGGAGGAGGAGACGAGGAGGTCAGAGACGAGGAGTTCAGAGACGAGGAGGACAGAGATGAGTACAGGAGGAGGAGAGGAGGTCAGAGAGGAGAGGAGTTCAGAGAGGAGTTCAGAGAGGAGTACAGGAGGAGGTCAGAGAGGAGGAGGTCAGAGACGAGGAGTTCAGAGAGGAGTACAGGAGGAGGAGAGGAGGTCAGAGAGGAGAGGAGGTCAGAGAGGAGGGGTCACTAATCCTGTGACACTGTCATTTCAGAGTCTGGGTGGGCTTTGTTGCTGGGTCACTGTCTGGGACATCACCTTACCCACCATAGACAGTAAATAAAACTGTCTAAATATCAATGTGTCTGTTGAGAGAGTGAGTCATTCCTGGGGTCTGTCTCTCAGCATCCATCCATCCGTCTGTTGTTGACACTGAGTAAAATATATACACTATCGGTTAAAAGTTTGGACACACCTGCTCATTCCAGGGTTTCTCTTTATTTTTTACTATTTTCTACATTGTAGAATAATAGTGAAGACATCACAACTATGAAATAACACATATGGAATCATGTTGGAACCAAAACAAGTGTTAAACAAATCAACATATATATTTTATATTTGAGATTCTTCAAAGAGCCGTCCTTTGCCTTGACGCAGACCAGAGCCCTGTATAGTACACTACTTTAGACCAGGGCCCTGTATAGTACACTACTTTAGACCAGAGCCCTGTATAGTACACTACTTTAGACCAGAGCCCTGTATAGTGCACTACTTTAGACCAGAGCCCTGTATAGTACACTACTTTAGACCAGAGCCCTGTATAGTACACTACTTTAGACCAGAGCCCTGTATAGTACACTACTTTAGACCAGAGCCCTGTATAGTACACTACTTTAGACCAGAGCCCTGTATAGTACACTACTTTAGACCAGAGCCCTGTATAGTGCACTACTTTAGACCAGAGCCCTGTATAGTGCACTACTTTAGACCAGAGCCCTGTATAGTACACTACTTTAGACCAGAGCCCTGTATAGTACACTACTTTAGACCAGGGCCCTATATAGTACACTACTTTAGACCAGGACCCTGTATAGTACACTACTTTAGACCAGAGTCCTGTATAGTACACTACTTTAGACCAGGGCCCTATATAGTACACTACTTTAGACCAGGACCCTGTATAGTACACTACTTTAGACCAGAGCCCTGTATAGTACACTACTTTAGACCAGAGCCCTATATAGTACACTACTTTAGACCAGGGCCCTGTATAGTACACTACTTTAGACCAGGGCCCTATATAGTGCACTACTTTAGACCAGGGCCCTATATAGTACACTACTTTAGACCAGAGCCCATGGACTGTATAGTACACTACTTTAGACCAGGACCCTATATAGTACACTACTTTAGACCAGAGCCCTATATAGTACACTACTTTAGACCAGGGCCCTGTATAGTACACTACTTTAGACCAGGGCCCTATATAGTACACTACTTTAGACCAGGGCCCTATATAGTGCACTACTTTAGACCAGGGCCCTGTATAGTACACTACTTTAGACCAGAGCCCTGTATAGTACACTACTTTAGACCAGGGCCCTATATAGTGCACTACTTTAGACCAGAGCCCTATATAGTACACTACTTTAGACAAGGGCCCTATATAGTACACTACTTTAGACCAGAGCCCTGTATAGTACACTACTTTAGACCAGAGCCCTATATAGTACACTACTTTAGACCAGGGCCCTGTATAGTACACTACTTTAGACCAGGGTCCTGTATAGTACACTACTTTAGACCAGAGCCCTGTATAGTACACTACTTTAGACCAGAGCCCTGTATAGTACACTACTTTAGACCAGAGCCCTGTATAGTACACTACTTTAGACCAGGGCCCTATATAGTGCACTACTTTAGACCAGAGCCCTGTATAGTACACTACTTTAGACCAGGGCCCTGTATAGTACACTACTTTAGACCAGGGCCCTATATAGTACACTACTTTAGACCAGGGCCCTGTATAGTGCACTACTTTAGACCAGGGCCCTATATAGTACACTACTTTAGACCAGGGTCCTATATAGTACACTACTTTAGACCAGGGCCCTGTATAGTACACTACTTTAGACCAGGGTCCTGTAGTGTGCACTACTTTAGACCAGAGCCCATGGACTGTATAGTGCATAGGATGCCATTTGGCATGTACACTATAACTTCTCTGATGTGGACTTTTCTACTTTGTTTTTAGGTGAATGAGGCGTGAACCTGACGCTCCCCAGTACCCCGGGTGTGAGCACGGACACCCTTCTCCCTCATCAGTCTCAATTATGGGATATTTACACCCCGCCTGGTCCCGGAACCCTGCCAGCCAAGCGGATAATGGCTCTCCGCTCTCTCCAGTTACCCCTTAGAGTGTAGGGAGCCGACACACACACACACACACACACACACACCACACCACACCACACCACACCACACCACACCACACCACACCACACCACACACACACACACACACTTCCCTTACAGCTCTGGTTTGTTCCTGGGTGGTGACATCATGGCCGTGGGGTTGCCGATGGGGACTGCGGCAGACTCACTCACACACACTCAAACTTTTCAGATCTCTCTGACGTCCAGGGGTTTTCACTCTAACCCGTTGTTCTAACACGCTGCTAGATGAGATGAGGCAGCCTCAGTCCACTAAACTCCCTGTGTCCTAGTCTATCTGTACTCTGATAGACTGACGCCAGACCCGGCTCTACTCACTCGCCCACGTACGGTGCCCCTAGAGCAGTGGTGTTCAACTCTGACCCCTACGAGGTTCGGAGCCTGCTTGTCCTCTGTTCTACCTGATCATGAATTACAGCCGCCTGATGTCCCAGGTCTAAATCAGTCCCTGATTAGAGGGGAATCACCCACCTGGTGTCCCAGGTCTAAATCAGTCCCTGATTAGAGGGGAATCACCCACCTGGTGTCCCAGGTCTAAATCAGTCCCTGATTAGAGGGGAATCACCCACCTGGTGTCCCAGGTCTAAATCAGTCCCTGATTAGAGGGGAATGTCCCAGGTCTAAATCAGTCCCTGATTAGAGGGGAATCACCCACCTGGTGTCCCAGGTCTAAATCAGTCCCTGATTAGAGGGGAATCACCCACCTGGTGTCCCAGGTCTAAATCAGTCCCTGATTAGAAATCACCCACCTGGTGTCCCAGGTCTAAATCAGTCCCTGATTAGAGGGGAATCCCTAAATCAGTCCCTGATTAGAGGGGAATCACCCACCTGGTGTCCCAGGGGAATCACCCAAGGTCTAAATCAGTCCCTGATTAGAGGGGAATCACCCACCTGGTGTCCCAGGTCTAAATCAGTCCCTGATTAGAGGGGAATCACCCACCTGGTGTCCCAGGTCTAAATCAGTCCCTGATTAGAGGGGAATCACCCACCTGGTGTCCCAGGTCTAAATCAGTCCCTGATTAGAGGGGAATCACCCACCTGGTGTCCCAGGTCTAAACCAGTCCCTGATTAGAGGGGAATCACCCACCTGGTGAAAATGAAAAAAAATCAGTGGAACTGTCTTTGAGGTCCAGAGTTGAATGTGAGGGCTCTATAGGGGCCTATCAACCCAGGATGCAGGGGGGCTCTGGTCTGGCCCAGCCCCAGCCACGATGCCCATCACCAAGGAGAACGCCCTGAGCCACCTCCCCCTGTTGGAGGACTGGCTCCTGGGGGTACAGACCAGGGACCAGGACAACTATGGAGACCCAGACCAGCAGTCCACCATCAGCAGAGACCCAGACCAAGACTCTTACCAGGTTTGTCATAAATGCATATAGACGATGTATTATACCTGGATCCAGTATTGTAGTGTACATAGCCCATCTGTAAATAGCCCACCCAATCTACCTCATCCCCATATTGTTTTTACTTACTTTACTGCTCTTTTGCACACCAGTATTTCTACTTGCACATCATCATCATCTGCACATCTATCACTCCAGTGTTAATCTGCTATATTGTAATTACTTTGCCACCATGGCCTATTTAAATAAAGGTGTTCTCAACTGGCCTACCTGGTTAAATAAAGGTGTTCTCAACTGGCCTACCTGGTTAAATAAAGGTGATCTCAACTGGCCTACCTGGTTAAATAAAGGTGTTCTCAACTAGCCTACCTGGTTAAAGGTGTTCTCAACTGGCCTACCTGGTTAAATACAGGTGTTCTCAACTGGCCTACCTGGTTAAATAAAGGTGTTCTCAACTGGCCTACCTGGATAAATAAAGGTGTTCTCAACTGGCCTACCTGGTTAAATAAAGGTGTTCTCAACTGGCCTACCTGGATAAGCCTACCTGGTTAAATAAAGGTGTTCTCAACTGGCCTGGTTAAATAAACCTGATTAAATAAAGGTGTTCTCAACTGGCCTACCTGGATAAATAAAGGTGTTCTCAACTGGCCTACCTGATTAAATAAAGGTGTTCTGATTAAATAAAGGTGTTCTCAACTTGCCTACCTGGTTAAATAAAGGTGTTCTCAACTAGCCTACCTGATTAAATAAAGGTGTTCTCAACTGGCCTACCTGGTTAAATAAAGGTGTTCTCAACTGGCCTACCTGGTTAAATAAAGGTGTTCTCAACTGGCCTACCTGGTTAAATAAAGGTGTTCTCAACTAGCCTACCTGGTTAAATAAAAGTGAAATAAATACAAAATAAAAATAAATGATTGCGGTGTCTCAAACTCTTGACTGGTCAGGAGTCGACAATGTGGGGTTTTAATCTGTAATTATGTTAATTACTGTAATATTGTGGAATGAGAGACATTTTAAATGTAGTTTTCTATCTCTTCCTTCTACCAGGAGTCAGAACACGAGGTGGATGCCTGCGGCACGGTCAACAGTGACGGCACGGTCAACAGTGACGGCACGGTCAACAGTGACGGCACGGTCAACAGTGACGGCACGGTCAACAGTGACGGCACGGTCAGCGACAGTACCAGCGGAGACATGTCTCTATGTCAGGCCTCTATACAGAAGCTGATGGAATACATTCAGCTCAACTTCACCGAGGACGAAGAGCCCAACGTCGTGGCACGACCCACAATGCCGGGCGGAGGTGTGGACGCGGAGGTGCGAGCCGTGTGTCTCACCAAGAGGGAGGGGGACGGGGCAGAGCTGGGACTGAGTTTCGGTAACATCCCGATATTCGGGGATCCGGAGGGGGAGAACAGGAAGAAGGGAGGAGGGAGGAGGAGGAGGAAGGGGGATCAGGGACCCGTGTTGGACGTGGGGTGTATCTGGGTGACGGAGGTGAGGAAGAGAAGTCCGGCGGCGAGGTGCGGTAGAATTAAACTACGAGACGAGTTGCTGTCACTCAACGGTCAGCTGATGGTGGGCGTCGACGTCACGGGAGCCAGGTAGGAGGGTTTATAATAATAATACATCTCCCACTCTCCCCCCCCTCTCTCCCCCTCTCTCTCCCCCCCTCTCTCCCACTCTCTCCTCCCCCTCTCTCTCTCTCTCTCTCTCCCTCTCTCCCCCCTCTCTCTCTCTCCCTCTTTCTATCCACTGCCAACCAGCCGCAGAATGATTCTGTCTGGCCAAACAGACTGAGGGCATTAATCTGCTCTAAAGTAAACTAGGCCACGTTAGACAGCTCCCTGTTCCCTCCTCACTTCCAGGATTGTTACTCCTGACTGTCTGAGAGGGAGAACCTACCCCTAACTGTCTGAGAGGGAGAACCTACCCCTGACTGTCTGAGAGGGAGAACCTGCCCCTGACTGTCTGAGAGGGAGAACCTGCCCCTGACTGTCTGAGAGGGAGAACCTACCCCTGACTGTCTGAGAGGGAGAACCTACCCTGACTGTCTGAGAGGGAGAACCTGCCCCTGACTGTCTGAGAGGAGAACCTACCCCTGACTGTCTGAGAGGGAGAACCTGCCCCTGACTGTCTGAGAGGGAGAACCTACCCCTGACTGTCTGAGAGGGAGAACCTGCCCCTGACTGTCTGAGAGGGAGAACCTGCCCCTGACTGTCTGAGAGGGAGAACCTGAGAGGGAGAACCTACCCCTGACTGTCTGAGAGGGAGAACTGACTGTCTGAGAGGGAGAACCTACCCCTGACTGTCTGAGAGGGAGAACCTGCCC
Organism: Oncorhynchus keta; assembly: GCF_023373465.1. Lineage (NCBI taxonomy): Eukaryota > Metazoa > Chordata > Actinopteri > Salmoniformes > Salmonidae > Oncorhynchus > Oncorhynchus keta. The sequence goes on from NC_068434.1 coordinate 2,941,291, forward strand.
CTTACTGTCTGAGAGGGAGAACCTGCCCCTTACTGTCTGAGAGAGAGATCCTACCCCTGACTGTCTGAGAGGGAGAACCTACCCCTGACTGTCTGAGAGAGAGAACCTACCCCTGACTGTCTGAGAGGGAGAACCTACAGTTCTGTCTCTGAGCAAATATGTTAATGTGAGGACAGTATTATGATGTTAATGTGAGGACAGTATTATGATGTTAATGTGAGGACAGTATTATAACATTGAGGACAGTATTATGATGTTAATGTGAGGACAGTATTATAACATTGAGGACAGTATTATAACATTGAGGACAGTATTATAACATTGAGGACAGTATTATGATGTTAATGTGAGGACAGTATTATAACATTGAGGACAGTATTAGGATGTTAATGTGAGGACAGTATTATAACATTGAGGACAGTATTATGATGTTAATGTGAGGACAGTATTATAACATTGAGGACAGTATTATGATGTTAATGTGAGGACAGTATTATAACATTGAGGACAGTATTATAACATTGAGGACAGTATTATAACATTGAGGACAGTATTATAACATTGAGGACAGTATTATAACATTGAGGACAGTATTACGATGTTAATGTGAGGACAGTATTATGATGTTAATGTGAGGACAGTATTATAACATTGAGGACAGTATTATAACATTGAGGACAGTATTATAACATTGAGGACAGTATTATAACATTGAGGACAGTATTATGACATTGAGGACAGTATTATAACATTGAGGACAGTATTATGATGTTAATGTGAGGACAGTATTATGATGTTAATGTGAGGACAGTATTATAACATTGAGGACAGTATTATAACATTGAGGACAGTATTAGGATGTTAATGTGAGGACAGTATTATAACATTGAGGACAGTATTATAACATTGAGGACAGTATTATAACATTGAGGACAGTATTATGATGTTAATGTGAGGACAGTATTATGATGTTAATGTGAGGACAGTATTATGATGTTAATGTGAGGACAGTATTATGACATTGAGGACAGTATTATAACATTGAGGACAGTATTATAACATTGAGGACAGTATTATGACATTGAGGACAGTATTATAACATTGAGGACAGTATTAGGATGTTAATGTGAGGACAGTATTATGACATTGAGGACAGTATTATAACATTGAGGACAGTATTATAACATTGAGGACAGTATTATAACATTGAGGACAGTATTATAACATTGAGGACAGTATTATAACATTGAGGACAGTATAAGGACGTGACATGTTGTAGTCCTGCTATGACTTGACAGCAAGTCCAAGGTTCCACGTTAGTTACGTTAGTTACGTTATACATTGGCTTGACCAAGAGGACAGTGACATGAAAAGCTTCTGGAAATATAAATATTATTAAAATCGAATCTTTTTTAAATTTCATAAAGCAACTGGACATCTGTCTGACCACATCATATTATCATTCCATTTCCAAAATTATAAACCTGTGATGTATCTGTGTCTGTTGATGATGAGCAGCATTCTTGTTTATTGAAAACAATGAGCACTTGATGTCTCTCAAATACATAGTTACAGTTGTTGGTTAGCTAGCTAGCGAATTGTAGCCGTATTAGCATTGACTTGACAGTCAGTCAAAACACGACATGGTATCGAGGACAAGATTAAACTAGCTAATACGGGTCACTTACGATTCCCCCTCGTGGCAGTTGGTCATTGTTGCTAGCTATCTGGCCATCCAGAATGACAACACAGGTACATGTGTACCTGAAGAGATAATTAACAGCGAGTAGCAGCAGTGTATAAAACATAATATAATAGTCCTGTGGCCATGTGATTAATTGTTCAGCAGTCTGATGGGGTAGAAGCTGTTAAAGAGCCTTTTGGTTCTAGACTTGGCGCTACGGAGCCTTTTGGTCCTAGACTTGGCGCTACGGAGCCTTTTGGTCCTAGACTTGGCGCTACGGAGCCTTTTGGTCCTAGACTTGGCGCTACGGAGCCTTTTGGTCCTAGACTTGGCGCTACGGAGCCTTTTGGTTCTAGACTTGGCGCTACGGAGCCTTTTGGTCCTAGACTTGGCGCTACGGAGCCTTTTGGTCCTAGACTTGGCGCTACGGAGCCTTTTGGTTCTAGACTTGGCGCTACGGAGCCTTTTGGTTCTAGACTTGGCGCTACGGAGCCTTTTGGTTCTAGACTTGGCGCTACGGAGCCTTTTGGTTCTAGACTTGGCGCTACGGAGCCTTTTGGTTCTAGACTTGGCGCTACGGAGCCTTTTGGTTCTAGACTTGGCGCTACGGAGCCTTTTGGTCCTAGACTTGGCGCTAAGGAGTCTTTTGGTTCTAGACTTGGCGCTACGGAGTCTTTTGGTTCTAGACATGGCGCTACGGAGCCTTTTGGTCCTAGACTTGGCGCTACGGAGCCTTTTGGTCCTAGACTTGGCGCTAAGGAGTCTTTTGGTCCTAGACTTGGCGCTACGGAGCCTTTTGGTCCTAGACTTGGTGCTCCGGTACCGCTTGCCGTGCGGAAGCAGAGACAACAAATACATGACTTTGGTGACTGGAATCTCAGACAATTTTTAGGGCCTTCCTCTGACACCGCCTTGTATATAGGTCCCTGATGGCAGGAAGCTTGGCCTCAGTGATGTACTTGGCTGTACGCACTACCCTCTGTAGAGCCTTACGGTCGGAGGCCAAACAGTTACCATACCAGGCGGTGATGCAACCAGTCAGGATGCTCTCGATGGTGCGCCTGTATATCTTTTGAGGATCAAATGACCCATGCCAAATCTTTTCAGTCTCCTGAGGGGGAATAGGCGTTGTCGTGCCCTCTTCACGACTGCCTTGGTGTGTTTGGACCGTGATAGTTTGTTGGCGATGTGGACACAACAGGAACTTGAAGCTCTCGACCTGCTTCACCACAGCCCTGTCGATGTTAATGTGGGCATGCTCGGCCCTCCTTTTCCTGTACTCCATGATCATCTCCTTTTGTCTTGGTCACGTTGAGGGAGAGATTGTTGTCCTGGCACCACACTGTCAGGTCTCTGACCTCCTCCCTACAGGTTGTCTCATCGTTGTCAGTGATCAGGCCTACCCCTGTTGTCATCAGCAAACTTAATGATGGTGTTGGAGTCGTAAATGAGGGTTTCAGCATGTAATATCCTTTATATTTTGTCACGCTTTTTTAAAATCATTTATTTGTCGATATGTATTTGTTGTTTTGGTGTGAAACTCGTGGCATTTGTGGAAAAAAAGTAAATAGTTAAAAGTTGTAGATGTAATTAAAAATTATGCCATTATTGATTAGATGCTATTTTCTCTTAAACCGAATCTTCTAGAAACTCATGGACAGTATGGACACAGATGTATAAAAAAATCTAAACTATTTATGAACCAATCTTTTTTTAAAGTTCAAGTAGAAATGACCAAAGTTACCATTGATTACCATCATACAGTGCCTTCGAAAGGTATTCACAACCCTCGACTGGCCTGATGAAACTAAGATTGAACTCTTTGGCCTGAATGCCAAGCATCACGTCTAGAGGAAACCTGGCACCATACCTACAGTGAAGCATGGTGGGGGCAGCATCACGTCTAGAGGAAACCTGGCACCATCCCTACGGTGAAGCATGGTGGTGGCAGCATCATGTCTGGAGGAAACCTGGCACCATACCTACAGTGAAGCATGGTGGGGGCAGCATCACGTCTAGAGGAAACCTGTCACCATCCCTACGGTGAAGCATGGTGGTGGCAGCATCATGTCTGGAGGAAACCTGTCACCATCCCTACGGTGAAGCATGGTGGTGGCAGCATCATGTCTGGAGGAAACCTGTCACCATCCCTACGGTGAAGCATGGTGGTGGCAGCATCATGTCTGGAGGAAACCTGTCACCATCCCTACGGTGAAGCATGGTGGTGGCAGCATCATGTTTTTCAGTGGCAGGGACTGGTAGACTGGTCAGGATCCAGGGAAAGATGATATCAGATGCTCCTGATATGCTCCAAATGTTAATTCACATATAAGCGACGGTACTTAACTCTTCTGAGTTGGCTAGAGGTAAATAAACCTATTGAGAGAGGGAGAGAGGGGGGAGTAGGAGGGAGAGAGGGAGGGAGTAAGGAGAGGGGTGTGGGTGGAGGTGACCAGGAGAAGGGAGGTGAGGGAGATATAAGGAGAGAGGAGTGGGGGAGAGGGAGATATAAGGAGAGAGGAGAGGGGGAGAGGGAGATATAAGGAGAGAGAAGTGGGTGAGAGAGAGATATAAGGAGAGAGGAGTGTACCTTGTCAGCTCGGGGATTTGATCTTGCAACCTGCCAGTTACTGGCCCAACACTCTAACCACTTTCGGGGCGACAGGCTACCTGCCGCCCTGAAATTTGGGGAGAGAGAGGTGGAGAGGAGGAGAGAGGAGTGGGGGGGAGAGAGGTGGAGAGGAGGAGAGAGGAGTGGGGGAGAGCGAGGTGGAGGAGGGAGAGAGAGGTGGAGGGAGAGGAGGAGGAGAGGGAGGGAGGAGGAGAGAGGAGAGGTGGAGAGGGAGGAGAGAGAGGAGTGGGGGAGAGAGAGGTGGGGAGAGAGGAGTGGGGGAGAGGTGGGAGAGGAGTGGGGGAGAGAGAGGTGGAGGGGGAGAGGAGGAGAGAGGAGTGGGGGAGAGAGAGGTGGAGAGGAGGAGAGAGGAGTGGGGGAGAGAGAGGAGGAGAGAGGAGTGGGGGAGAGAGAGGTGGAGAGGAGAGAGAGAGGAGTGGGGGAGAGAGAGGTGGAGAGGTGGAGAGAGGAGTGGGGGAGAGAGGGAGACGGCATAGAAACCAAACATGGTTCCACTCTTTATTGGGAAGTGACAACTGCAGTGGTCATCAGTAATCTGTTAGGATGAGTAGTAGGAGACTGTACAGGTACTACCATCTAGACAGAGACTCTACAGGTACTACCATCTAGACAGAGACTGTACAGGTACTACCATCTAGACAGAGACTGTACAGGTACTACCATCTAGACAGAGACTGTACAGGTACTACCATCTAGACAGAGACTGTACAGGTACTACCATCTAGACAGAGACTGTACAGGTACTACCATCTAGACAGAGACTGTACAGGTACTACCATCTAGACAGAGACTGTACAGGTACTACCATCTAGACAGAGACTGTACAGGTACTACCATCTAGACAGAGACTGTACAGGTACTACCATCTAGGCAGAGACTGTACAGGTACTACCATCTAGACAGAGACTGTACAGGTACTACCATCTAGACAGAGACTGTACAGGTACTACCATCTAGACAGAGACTGTACAGGTACTACCATCTAGACAGAGACTGTACAGGTACTACCATCTAGACAGAGACTGTACAGGTACTACCATCTAGGCAGAGACTGTACAGGTACTACCATCTAGACAGAGACTGTACAGGTACTACCATCTAGACAGAGACTGTACAGGTACTACCATCTAGACAGAGACTGTACAGGTACTACCATCTAGACAGAGACTGTACAGGTACTACCATCTAGACAGAGACTGTACAGGTACTACCATCTAGACGGAGACTGTACAGGGGCATCAGAGCTGAGAGATTACCAGACCATCAGACTGTTGAACAGCTTCTATTACCATCAGACTGTTGAACAGCTTCTATCACCATCAGACTGTTGAACAGCTTCTATCACCATCAGACTGTTGAACAGCTTCTATTACCATCAGACTGTTGAACAGCTTCTATCACCATCAGACTGTTGAACAGCTTCTATTACCATCAGACTGTTGAACAGCTTCTATTACCATCAGACTGTTGAACAGCTTCTATTACCATCTAGACTGTTGAACAGCTTCTACCATCCATCAGACTGTTGAACAGCTTCTATCACCATCAGACTGTTAAACAGCTTCTATCACCATCAGACTGTTGAACAGCTTCATTACCATCAGACTGTTGAACAGCTTCTATCACCATCAGACTGTTAAACAGCTTCTATCACCATCAGACTGTTGAACAGCTTCTATCACCATCAGACTGTTGAACAGCTTCTATCACCATCAGACTGAACAGCTTCTATTACCATCAGACTGTTGAACAGCTTCTATCACCATCAGTCTGTTGAACAGCTTCTATTACCATCAGACTGTTGAACAGCTTCTATTACCATCAGACTGTTAAACAGCTTCTATCACCATCAGACTGTTGAACAGCTTCTAATACCATCAGACTGTTAAACAGCTTCTATTACCATCAGACAGAGATGAACAGCTTCTATCACCATCAGACTGTTGAACAGCTTCTATTACCATCAGACTGTTGAACAGCTTCTATTACCATCAGACTGTTGAACAGCTTCTATCACCATCAGACTGTTGAACAGCTTCTATCACCATCAGACTGTTGAACAGCTTCTATCACCATCAGACTGTTGAACAGCTTCTATTACCATCAGACTGTTGAACAGCTTCTATTACCATCAGACTGTTGAACAGCTTCTAATACTGGTCTCACACAATTTAAATGGCATATTTTCCTTGGTTTTCTCATAAATGTTGTACTCAGGCCCCCAGGACGATTTACTGGACAGAGAGAAAGCCAAAGAGTTTGGTTTGAGTGTTCAGGCAACGTGTTCTTAAACTTCTGTGATTCGTACTCCGAGGATCAAAACCATGCCCCCAAACCCCTGCTGCTCAGTCTCGAGATCAAAGCCTGGCTGTGTCTGAGTTCTACTATTTGGTGAACTCAGACACAGTCTGTCTCTCCTATCGCTCACTGTGGTTTGGTTCTACTAGAGAGAGCTCCTGTTGGCCATGGGAATGAGAGAGAGGGAGGGAGAGAGAGGAGGAAAGTGAGGGAGAGGTGAGAAGGGAGGGGGGGGCAGAAATAAAACACTTTTGAGAGGTAGAGACAGTTGAAGAAAGTGAGTTGGAACGAGTGAAATCAGACTTTTCTCCCCCGGGATGTGAGACTGACTATACCAGGAAGGGCAGGAGATTGTGAAGCTGGCACTTTTCCTCCCCGGGCTGTGAGACTGACTATACCAGGAAGGGCAGGAGATTGTGAAGCTGGCACTTTTCTCCCCCGGGCTGTGAGACTGACTATACCAGGAAGGGCAGGAGATTGTGAAGCTGGCACTCCTCTCCTCCTTTCTCTCCGACAACCAGTTGATTATTTTAAAAGATGGCGGTGCAGTGGAAGGCGCGTCTTGCCGGTTCCTTCCGTTACTTATTACTTTGTTTGCTTAGAATGTTTGTGCAATAATTTGCTACGCTAAAAAAAAATGTTTTATTCTATTCTACTGAGCCGTTTACTGTATTGTCCAGAAGGAACCTGCAAGGAAGCATTTTCATTGGACGGTGTATACCACGTGTATCCTGTACATACGACTAATTCAACTTGGAACTTGGAGCAGTAACTCCGCCCTAATGCAAATATATAATATATTATATAATATATATATATAAAATGGTGACTTAGGGCTCAGACACACCAGAGATATTGACTTTTTGTTGTTCACATAACACAGATCCGGGAACCAATCTAATAGAGTAAGTAACCTGTTTGGCTTGTATTTGCTGTAGATAGCTATTGTTAGCTAACTAGCTGCGCTAATGTTGTTGCTAACTATCTATCATTTTTTAGTAAGCCCTCGTTGATACTAACCAGATGGCCAAAACTAGATAACTAGCATTGCTATCAACATTATAATTAAATCACAATGGATTAATTTTAAATGATGCAGCTGCCTGTAAGCTGCCGAGAATCAGTGGAGAAACTAGCTAGCAATGTTGTTCTAATGAAAAATGGTGTTGCTAACCGTTAAGCTAACGTCAGCTAGCAAGTGTACTGGCACTGGCAGTATGGGATAATGGACAGTGATTTAAATTATTTTATTAATCATCTTGCAAGATACCTAGCTTGGTAAAGCAATTAGTGTTAGCATAACATGAAGTGTCTGCCTGGCCCACTTAGCAAGCTAACGTTAGCTAGCTAGCTAACTAATGAGCTTGTGCACATTATTAAACCTAATTTAAAAATCCTTCTTCAAGCACAAAACTGCTTAGCTAGATGTAAAGACTTGCTTTAGAAAAAAAATGTGTGGTGCATTCGGAAAGACTCATTCAACAATAAGTGTTTTCCTCATCAATCTACACACAATACCCCATAATGACATCACAATACCCCATAATGACATCCCAATACCCCATAATGACATCACAATACCCCATAATGACATCCCAATACCCCATAATGACATCACAATACCCCATAATGACATCACAATACCCCATAATGACATCACAATACCCCATAATGACATCACAATACCCCATAATGACATCCCAATACCCCATAATGACATCACAATACCCCATAATGACATCACAATACCCCATAATGACATCACAATACCCCATAATGACATCCCAATACCCCATAATGACATCACAATACCCCATAATGACATCACAATACCCCATAATGACATCCCAATACCCCATAATGACATCACAATACCCCATAATGACATCCCAATACCCCATAATGACATCACAATACCCCATAATGACATCACAATACCCCATAATGACATCACAATACCCCATAATGACATCACAATACCCCATAATGACATCACAATACCCCATAATGACATCCCAATACCCCATAATGACATCACAATACCCCATAATGACATCCCAATACCCCATAATGACATCCCAATACCCCATAATGACATCACAATACCCCATAATGACATCCCAATACCCCATAATGACATCCCAATACCCCATAATGACATCCCAATACCCCATAATGACATCCCAATACCCCATAATGACATCACAATACCCCATAATGACATCACAATACCCCATAATGACATCCCAATACCCCATAATGACATCCCAATACCCCATAATGACATCACAATACCCCATAATGACATCCCAATACCCCATAATGACATCCCAATACCCCATAATGACATCCCAATACCCCATAATGACATCCCAATACCCCATAATGACATCCCAATACCCCATAATGACATCCCAATACCCCATAATGACATCCCAATACCCCATAATGACATCCCAATACCCCATAATGACATCCCAATACCCCATAATGACATCCCAATACCCCATAATGACATCCCAATACCCCATAATGACATCACAATACCCCATAATGACATCACAATACCCCATAATGACATCCCAATACCCCATAATGACATCGCAATACCCCATAATGACATCACAATACCCCATAATGGCATCCCAATACCCCATAATGACATCACAATACCCCATAATGACATCACAATACCCCATAATGACATCCCAATACCCCATAATGACATCACAATACCCCATAATGACATCCCAATACCCCATAATGACATCACAATACCCCATAATGACATCACAATACCCCATAATGGCATCACAATACCCCATAATGACATCACAATACCCCATAATGACATCCCAATACCCCATAATGACATCACAATACCCCATAATGACATCACAATACCCCATAATGACATCACAATACCCCATAATGACATCACAATACCCCATAATGACATCACAATACCCCATAATGACATCACAATACCCCATAATGACATCACAATACCCCATAATGACATCACAATACCCCATAATGGCATCACAATACCCCATAATGACATCACAATACCCCATAATGACATCACAATACCCCATAATGGCATCACAATACCCCATAATGGCATCACAATACCCCATAATGACATCACAATACCCCATAATGGCATCACAATACCCCATAATGACATCACAATACCCCATAATGACATCACAATACCCCATAATGGCATCACAATACCCCATAATGACATCACAATACCCCATAATGGCATCACAATACCCCATAATGGCATCACAATACCCCATAATGGCATCACAATACCCCATAATGACATCACAATACCCCATAATGACATCACAATACCCCATAATGACATCACAATACCCCATAATGACATCCCAATACCCCATAATGACATCACAATACCCCATAATGACATCACAATACCCCATAATGACATCACAATACCCCATAATGACATCACAATACCCCATAATGACATCACAATACCCCATAATGACATCACAATACCCCATAATGACATCACAATACCCCATAATGACATCACAATACCCCATAATGACATCACAATACCCCATAATGACATCACAATACCCCATAATGACATCACAATACCCCATAATGACATCACAATACCCCATAATGGCATCACAATACCCCATAATGACATCACAATACCCCATAATGACATCACAATACCCCATAATGACATCACAATACCCCATAATGACATCACAATACCCCATAATGACATCACAATACCCCATAATGACATCACAATACCCCATAATGGCATCACAATACCCCATAATGACATCACAATACCCAATAATGACATCACAATACCCCATAATGACATCACAATACCCCATAATGACATCACAATACCCCATAATGACATCACAATACCCCATAATGACATCACAATACCCCATAATGACATCACAATACCCCATAATGACATCACAATACCCCATAATGACATCACAATACCCCATAATGACATCACAATACCCCATAATGACATCACAATACCCCATAATGACATCACAATACCCCATAATGACATCACAATACCCCATAATGACATCCCAATACGCCATAATGACATCACAATACCCCATAATGACATCACAATACCCCATAATGACATCACAATACCCCATAATGACATCACAATACCCCATAATGACATCCCAATACCCCATAATGACATCACAATACCCCATAATGACATCACAATACCCCATAATGACATCACAATACCCCATAATGACATCACAATACCCCATAATGACATCACAATACCCCATAATGACATCACAATACCCCATAATGACATCACAATACCCCATAATGACATCACAATACCCCATAATGACATCCCAATACCCCATAATGACATCACAATACCCCATAATGGCATCACAATACCCCATAATGACATCACAATACCCCATAATGACATCACAATACCCCATAATGGCATCACAATACCCCATAATGACATCACAATACCCCATAATGGCATCACAATACCCCATAATGACATCACAATACCCCATAATGACATCACAATACCCCATAATGACATCACAATACCCCATAATGACATCACAATACCCCATAATGACATCACAATACCCCATAATGACATCACAATACCCCATAATGACATCACAATACCCCATAATGACATCACAATACCCCATAATGACATCACAATACCCCATAATGACATCCCAATACCCCATAATGACATCACAATACCCCATAATGACATCACAATACCCCATAATGACATCACAATACCCCATAATGACATCACAATACCCCATAATGACATCACAATACCCCATAATGACATCACAATACCCCATAATGACATCACAATACCCCATAATGACATCACAATACCCCATAATGACATCACAATACCCCATAATGACATCACAATACCCCATAATGACATCACAATACCCCATAATGACATCACAATACCCCATAATGACATCACAATAACCCATAATGACATCACAATACCCCATAATGACATCACAATACCCCATAATGACATCACAATACCCCATAATGACATCACAATACCCCATAATGACATCACAATACCCCATAATGACATCACAATACCCCATAATGGCATCACAATACCCCATAATGACATCACAATACCCCATAATGACATCACAATACCCCATAATGACATCACAATACCCCATAATGACATCACAATACCCCATAATGACATCACAATACCCCATAATAACATCACAATACCCCATAATGGCATCACAATACCCCATAATGACATCACAATACCCCATAATAGCATCACAATACCCCATAATGGCATCACAATACCTCATAATGACATCACAATACCCCATAATAGCATCACAATACCCCATAATGACATCACAATACCCCATAATGACATCCCAATACCCCATAATGACATCACAATACCCCATAATGACATCACAATACCCCATAATGACATCACAATACCCCATAATGACATCACAATACCCCATAATGACATCACAATACCCCATAATGACATCCCAATACCCCATAATGACATCACAATACCCCATAATGACATCACAATACCCCATAATGACATCACAATACCCCATAATGACATCACAATACCCCATAATGACATCACAATACCCCATAATGACATCACAATACCCCATAATGACATCACAATACCCCATAATGACATCCCAATACCCCATAATGACATCACAATACCCCATAATGACATCACAATACCCCATAATGGCATCACAATACCCCATAATGGCATCACAATACCCCATAATGGCATCACAATACCCCATAATGACATCACAATACCCCATAATGGCATCCCAATACCCCATAATGACATCCCAATACCCCATAATGACATCCCAATACCCCATAATGGCATCCCAATACCCCATAATGACATCCCAATACCCCATAATGACATCACAATACCCCATAATGGCATCCCAATACCCCATAATGACATCACAATACCCCATAATGACATCACAATACCCCATAATGACATCACAATACCCCATAATGACATCACAATACCCCATAATGACATCCCAATACCCCATAATGACATCCCAATACCCCATAATGGCATCCCAATACCCCATAATGACATCACAATACCCCATAATGGCATCCCAATACCCCATAATGACATCCCAATACCCCATAATGACATCCCAATACCCCATAATGACATCCCAATACCCCATAATGGCATCCCAATACCCCATAATGACATCACAATACCCCATAATGACATCACAATACCCCATAATGACATCCCAATACCCCATAATGACATCCCAATACCCCATAATGACATCCCAATACCCCATAATGACATCCCAATACCCCATAATGACATCACAATACCCCATAATGGCATCCCAATACCCCATAATGACATCACAATACCCCATAATGACATCCCAATACCCCATAATGACATCCCAATAGCCCATAATGACATCCCAATACCCCATAATGACATCCCAATACCCCATAATGACATCCCAATACCCCATAATGACATCCCAATACCCCATAATGACATCCCAATACCCCATAATGACATCCCAATACCCCATAATGACATCCCAATACCCCATAATGACATCCCAATAGCCCATAATGACATCCCAATACCCCATAATGACATCCCAATAGCCCATAATGACATCCCAATAGCCCATAATGACATCCCAATAGCCCATAATGACATCCCAATACCCCATAATGACATCCCAATACCCCATAATGACATCACAATACCCCATAATGACATCACAATACCCCATAATCTCCCATTCATTCACATTTATTCAGGCCCTTTACTCAGTACTTTGTTGAAGCACCTTTGGCAGCGATTACAGCCTCGGGTCTTCTTGTGAATGACGCTGCAAGCATGGCACAACTGTATTTGGGGAGTTTCGATCGGGTTCAAGTTCGGGCTCTGGCTGGGCCACTCAAGGACATTCATAGACATGTCATGAAGCCACTCCTGCGTTGTCTTGGTCGTGTGCTTAGGTTTGTTGTCCTGTTGGAAGGTGAACCTTCGCCCAAGTCTGAGGTCCTGAGTGCTCTGGAGCAGGTTTTCATCAAGAATCTTTCCCTCGAACCTGATTAGTCTCCTATTCATTGTCACTGAAAAACCTCCCCACAGCTTGATGCTGCCACCACCATGCTTCACCGTAGAGATGGTGCCAGGTTTCCTCCAGACATGATGCTGCCACCACCATGCTTCACCGTAGGGATGGTGACAGGTTTCCTCCAGACATGATGCTGCCACTACCATGCTTCACCGTAGAGATGGTGCCAGGTTTCCTCCAGACGTGACGCTTTGTATTAAGGCTTTGTGACTCAAAGTCAAGTTGTTGACCGCTGCCGAGCTTTGCGATTCTACAAGTAGAAACGTCAGGTTCGCTGGTACCTAGTCGATACGCAGAAGGCAGAGGAGACTGGGGGAAAAAAGCAACAGTTTTAGGCTTTTGAAAATAATATTTGAGGTAAATTCATTTTCTTTGATACAAACAACAAACAGCCTATAGGAAGTCTACATCCCCTTTGAACTTACATCGGAAATGGGATTCAAGTAGATTCCTCTCCTCTCCACATTTTTAAAGTGAAAGAAAGTTAAAATAAAATTGTCTAAATTAAGAGGAGAGGGAGAGACTAGTGTTTATTGGTTTGACCTTCAAAGATGGAAAAGAAAGAAGATAAAAGACGCCATCAAGATATCGAGAAGAACAATTAATCAAGATGTCACGACTTCCGCCGAAGTCGGTCCCTCTCCTTGTTCAGGCGGTGTTCGGCGGTCGACGTCACCGGGCCTTCTAGCCATCGCCAATCCACTTTTTCAGTTTCCTCCATTTGTTTTGTCTTTGTTTTACACACCTCGTTTCAATTCCCCAATTACATGTTAATTATTTAACAATCTGTTTTCCCTATGGTTTTTGTGCGTGTTTGTTTGTTGTATTTACGGTCCGTATTGTGGGCTCGGTATTATCGACTTGTATTTGAAAGTCTTGAGTAAATGTACGTATATTACTCATTTTTGTTGTCCTGAGCCTGACTCCTCTGCACCAGCTACACCCAGACCTATTACACAAGATATGGAGAATAACAATACCATCCTTCTCAAACCCCCAGCGTGAATCCACATTCATCTCAATCAACCTCCTTCCCTGGCTGTAATCTAAACGGCAGAAAACGTCCATCTCATGGTAGGGTTGCCGTGTGGGTTGCGCCCCCGGTCGACCTCCACAACAACAGACGTCCAGGACTTCCCCACCCCAGGACCCCCTCCCCCCCAAATCCACCCTGTGGCGTTGAGTGGAAGGGTCCCAGATGGGTTGTGGATTAAAGCGGTAGCTCCAAGCCGGATTGCCAGGTCTTACCGTCTGGCTGCTCTGCTGAGGCCCCCAAATTAAATTCCTTTGTTTGAGTGGCTTTGTGTAGGTGATTACACAGGAAGTACTAGTTACCATTCAGCTGCTGACTGGAAAGTGAGAGCCTACTACACTGTA
This sequence comes from Oncorhynchus keta, assembly GCF_023373465.1. NCBI lineage: Eukaryota > Metazoa > Chordata > Actinopteri > Salmoniformes > Salmonidae > Oncorhynchus > Oncorhynchus keta. Next base: position 2,956,532 of record NC_068434.1, read on the forward strand.
GTGTACTGAACCTGATGTAGTGTACTGAGCCTACTGTAGTGTACTGAGTCTACTACACCGTAGTGTACTGAGTCTACTACACCGTAGTGTACTGAGTCTACTGTAGTATACTGAGCCTACTGTAGTGTACTGAGCCTACTGTAGTGTACTGAGCCTACTGTAGTGTACTGAGCCTACTACACCGTAGTGTACTGAGTCTACTACACTGTAGTGTACTGAGTCTACTACACCGTAGTGTACTGAGTCTACTACACCGTAGTGTACTGAGCCTACTGAGTCTACTGAGCCTACTGTAGTGTACTGAGTCTACTGATGTAGTGTACTGAGCCTGACTACTGAGCCTGATGTAGTGTACTGAGCCTACTAGTGTACTGTAGTGTACTGAGCATGATATAGTGTACTGAGCCTGATGTAGTGTACTGAGCCTGATGTAGTGTACTGAGCCTACTGTAGTGTACTGAGCCTACTGTAGTGTACTGAGCCTACTGTAGTGTACTGAGCCTGATGTAGTGTACTGAGCCTGATGTAGTGTACTGAGCCTGATGTAGTGTACTGAGCCTGATGTAGTGTACTGAGCCTACTGTAGTGTACTGAGCCTACTGTAGTGTACTGAGCCTACTGTAGTGTACTGAGCATGATGTAGTGTACTGAGCCTGATGTAGTGTACTGAGCCTGATGTAGTGTACTGAGCCTGATGTAGTGTACTGAGCCTACTGTAGTGTACTGAGCCTACTGTAGTGTACTGAGCATGATATAGTGTACTGAGCCTGATGTAGTGTACTGAGCCTACTGTAGTGTACTGAGCCTACTGTAGTGTACTGAGCCTACTGTAGTGTACTGAGCATGATATTGTGCTGAAACCAGGACCGATGTGTTGTATGTTTGAGACCAGGACTGATGTGTTGTAGGGCTGAGACCAGACCAGGACCGATGTGTTGTAGGGCTGAGACCAGACCAGGACCGGTGTGTTGTAGGGCTGAGACCAGACCAGGACTGATGTGTTGTAGGGCTGAGACCAGACCAGGACCGATGTGTTGTAGGGCTGAGACCAGACCAGGACTGATGTGTTGTAGGGCTGAGACCAGGACTGATGTGTTGTAGGGCTGAGACCAGACCAGGACCGATGTGTTGTAGGGCTGAGACCAGACCAGGACTGATGTGTTGTAGGGCTGAGACCAGACCAGGACCGGTGTGTTGTAGGGCTGAGACCAGGACTGATGTGTTGTAGGGCTGAGACCAGACCAGGACCAATGTGTTGTAGGGCTGAGACCAGACCAGGACTGATGTGTTGTAGGGCTGAGACCAGACCAGGATTGATGTGTTGTAGGGCTGAGACCAGGACCGATGTGTTGTAGGGCTGAGACCAGGACTGATGTGTTGTAGGGCTGAGACCAGACCAGGACTGATGTGTTGTAGGGCTGAGACCAGACCAGGACTGATGTGTTGTAGGGCTGAGACCAGACCAGGACTGTATTGCCCTCCTTCTGTCTGAGACCAGACCAGGACTCTGTTTATCTGTTTTTGAGGCTAGGAATTTGACTGGAATGTCTTTAGGGCTGAGACCAGACCAAATTTAATGTAGGCTGAGACCAGACCAGGACTGATGTGTTGTAGGGCTGAATAAAGTAACTGATGTGTTGTCTCTACAGACTGAGACCAGAGACTGTCTGTCTTGTTAACATTACGTCTCTACAGACTCAGAGCAGGTCTGACTTGTTAACATTACGTCTCCACAGACTCAGAGCAGGTCTGTCTTATTAACATTACGTCTCCACAGACTCAGAGCAGGTCTGTCTTGTTAACATTACGTCTCTACAGACTCAGAGCAGGTCTAACTTGTTAACATTACGTCTCTACAGGTGAGGGATATAATACAGTCTTTATCCCAGGTGAGGTTTATAATACGGTCTTTATCCCAGGTGAGGGTTATAATACGGTCTTTATCCCAGGTGAGGTTTATAATACGGTCTTTATCCCAGGTGAGGGATATAATACGGTCTTTATCCCAGGTGAGGGTTATAATACGGTCTTTATCCCAGGTGAGGTTTATAATACGGTCTTTATCCCAGGTGAGGGATATAATACGGTCTTTATCCCAGGTGAGGGATATAATAGGTCTTTATCCCAGGTGAGGGTTATAATACAGTCTTTATCCCAGGTGATGGGTTATAAGGGTCTTTATCCCAGGTGAGGTTTATAATAGGGTCTTTATCCCAGGTGAGGTTTATAATACGGTCTTTATCCCAGGTGAGGGATATAATACAGTCTTTATCCCAGGTGAGGGATATTGTAGGTCTTTATCCCAGGTGAGGTTTATAGGGCTGAGGTCTTTATCCCAGGTGAGGGTTATAATACGGTCTTTATCCCAGGTGAGGGTTATAATACGGTCTTTATCCCAGGTGAGGGATATAATACAGTCTTTGTCCCAGGTGAGGGATATAATACGGTCTTTATCCCAGGTGAGGTTTATAATACGGTCTTTATCCCAGGTGAGGGATATAATATTGTCTTTATCCCAGGTGAGGTTTATAATACGGTCTTTATCCCAGGTGAGGTTTATAATACGGTCTTTATCCCAGGTGAGGGATATAATATTGTCTTTATCCCAGGTGAGGGATATAATACAGTCTTTATCCCAGGTGAGGTTTATAATACAGTCTTTATCCCAGGTGAGGTTTATAATTACAGTCTTTATCCCAGGTGAGGGATATAATACAGTCTTTATCCCAGGTGAGGTTTATAATACGGTCTTTATCCCAGGTGAGGTTTATAATACGGTCTTTATCCCAGGTGAGGGTTATAATACAGTCTTTATCCCAGGTGAGGTTTATAATTACAGTCTTTATCCCAGGTGAGGGATATAATACAGTCTTTATCCCAGGTGAGGTTTATAATTACAGTCTTTATCCCAGGTGAGGTTTTATAATACGGTCTTTATCCCAGGTGAGGGTTATAATACGGTCTTTATCCCAGGTGAGGTTTATAATACGGTCTTTATCCCAGGTGAGGGTTATAATACGGTCTTTATCCCAGGTGAGGGTTATAATACGGTCTTTATCCCAGGTGAGGTTTATAATACGGTCTTTATCCCAGGTGAGGTTTATAATACGGTCTTTATCCCAGGTGAGGGATATAATACAGTCTTTATCCCAGGTGAGGGATATAATACGGTCTTTATCCCAGGTGAGGGTTATAATACAGTCTTTATCCCAGGTGAGGTTTATAATACGGTCTTTATCCCAGGTGAGGTTTATAATACGGTCTTTATCCCAGGTGAGGGTTATAATAAGTTCTTTATCCCAGGTGAGGGATATAATACGGTCTTTATCCCAGGTGAGGGATATAATATTGTCGTTATCCCAGGTGAGGGATATAATACAGTCTTTATCCCAGGTGAGGGATATAATATTGTCTTTATCCCAGGTGAGGGATATAATACAGTCTTTATCCCAGGTGAGGTTTATAATACGGTCTTTATCCCAGGTGAGGTTTATAATACGGTCTTTATCCCAGGTGAGGGATATAATACAGTCTTTATCCCAGGTGAGGGATATAATACAGTCTTTATCCCAGGTGAGGGACGGTCTTTATCCCAGGTGAGGGATATAATACGGTCTTTATCCCAGGTGAGGGATATAATACGGTCTTTATCCCAGGTGAGGTTTATAATACGGTCTTTATCCCAGGTGAGGGATATAATACGGTCTTTATCCCAGGTGAGGTTTATAATTACAGTCTTTATCCCAGGTGAGGTTTTATAATACGGTCTTTATCCCAGGTGAGGGATATAATACGGTCTTTATCCCAGGTGAGGGTTATAATACGGTCTTTATCCCAGGTGAGGTTTATAATACGGTCTTTATCCCAGGTGAGGGTTATAATACGGTCTTTATCCCAGGTGAGGGTTATAATACGGTCTTTATCCCAGGTGAGGTTTATAATACGGTCTTTATCCCAGGTGAGGTTTATAATACGGTCTTTATCCCAGGTGAGGGTTATAATAAGTTCTTTATCCCAGGTGAGGGATATAATATTGTCGTTATCCCAGGTGAGGGATATAATATTGTCGTTATCCCAGGTGAGGGATATAATACAGTCTTTATCCCAGGTGAGGGATATAATATTGTCTTTATCCCAGGTGAGGGATATAATACAGTATTTATCCCAGGTGAGGTTTATAATACGGTCTTTATCCCAGGTGAGGTTTATAATACGGTCTTTATCCCAGGTGAGGGATATAATACAGTCTTTATCCCAGGTGAGGGATATAATACAGTCTTTATCCCAGGTGAGGGATATAATACGGTCTTTATCCCAGGTGAGGGACGGTCTTTATCCCAGGTGAGGGATATAATACGGTCTTTATCCCAGGTGAGGGATATAATACGGTCTTTATCCCAGGTGAGGTTTATAATTACAGTCTTTATCCCAGGTGAGGTTTATAATACGGTCTTTATCCCAGGTGAGGTTTATAATACGGTCTTTATCCCAGGTGAGGTTTATAATTACAGTCTTTATCCCAGGTGAGGTTTATAATACGGTCTTTATCCCAGGTGAGGTTTATAATACAGTCTTTATCCCAGGTGAGGGATATAATATGGTCTTTATCCCAGGTGAGGGATATAATACAGTCTTTATCCCAGGTGAGGTTTATAATTACAGTCTTTATCCCAGGTGAGGTTTTATAATACGGTCTTTATCCCAGGTGAGGGATATAATACGGTCTTTATCCCAGGTGAGGGTTATAATACGGTCTTTATCCCAGGTGAGGTTTATAATACGGTCTTTATCCCAGGTGAGGGTTATAATATTACAGTCTTTATCCCAGGTGAGGGATATAATACAGTCTTTATCCCAGGTGAGGGTTATAATACGGTCTTTATCCCAGGTGAGGTTTATAATACGGTCTTTATCCCAGGTGAGGTTTATAATTACAGTCTTTATCCCAGGTGAGGGATATAATACAGTCTTTATCCCAGGTGAGGTTTATAATTACAGTCTTTATCCCAGGTGAGGTTTATAATACAGTCTTTATCCCAGGTGAGGGATATAATACGGTCTTTATCCCAGGTGAGGGACGGTCTTTATCCCAGGTGAGGTTTATAATACAGTCTTTATCCCAGGTGAGGGATATAATACAGTCTTTATCCCAGGTGAGGGATATAATACAGTCTTTATCCCAGGTGAGGGTTATAATACGGTCTTTATCCCAGGTGAGGGACGGTCTTTATCCCAGGTGAGGTTTATAATACAGTCTTTATCCCAGGTGAGGGATATAATACAGTCTTTATCCCAGGTGAGGGACGGTCTTTATCCCAGGTGAGGTTTATAATACAGTCTTTATCCCAGGTGAGGGATATAATACAGTCTTTATCCCAGGTGAGGGATATAATACGGTCTTTATCCCAGGTGAGGGATATAATATTGTCTTTATCCCAGGTGAGGGATATAATACAGTCTTTATCCCAGGTGAGGTTTATAATACGGTCTTTATCCCAGGTGAGGGATATAATACGGTCTTTATCCCAGGTGAGGGACGGTCTTTATCCCAGGTGAGGGATATAATACGGTCTTAATCCCAGGTGAGGGATATAATACGGTCTTTATCCCAGGTGAGGTTTATAATACGGTCTTTATCCCAGGTGAGGGATATAAATACAGTCTTTATCCCAGGTGAGGGATATAATACAGTCTTTATCCCAGGTGAGGGTTATAATACAGTCTTTATCCCAGGTGAGGGATATAAATACAGTCTTTATCCCAGGTGAGGGTTATAATACAGTCTTTATCCCAGGTGAGGGTTATAATACAGTCTTTATCCCAGGTGAGGGATATAATACAGTCTTTGTCCCAGGTGAGGGATATAATACAGTCTTTATCCCAGGTGAGGTTTATAATACAGTCTTTATCCCAGGTGAGGGATATAATACAGTCTTTGTCCCAGGTGAGGGATATAATACGGTCTTTATCCCAGGTGAGGGTTATAATACGGTCTTTATCCCAGGTGAGGTTTATAATACGGTCTTTATCCCAGGTGAGGGTTATAATACGGTCTTTATCCCAGGTGAGGGTTATAATACGGTCTTTATCCCAGGTGAGGGATATAATACGGTCTTTATCCCAGGTGAGGTTTATAATACAGTCTTTATCCCAGGTGAGGGTTATAATACGGTCTTTATCCCAGGTGAGGGTTATAATACGGTCTTTATCCCAGGTGAGGGATATAATACGGTCTTTATCCCAGGTGAGGGATATAATACAGTCTTTATCCCAGGTGAGGGTTATAATACGGTCTTTATCCCAGGTGAGGGTTATAATACGGTCTTTATCCCAGGTGAGGGTTATAATACGGTCTTTATCCCAGGTGAGGGTTATAATACGGTCTTTATCCCAGGTGAGGGATATAATACGGTCTTTATCCCAGGTGAGGGTTATAATACAGTCTTTATCCCAGGTGAGGGTTATAATACGGTCTTTATCCCAGGTGAGGGATATAATACGGTCTTTATCCCAAGTGAGGGTTATAATACGGTCTTTATCCCAGGTGAGGGATATAATACGGTCTTTATCCCAGGTGAGGGTTATAATACGGTCTTTATCCCAGGTGAGGGATATAATACGGTCTTTATCCCAGGTGAGGGTTATAATACGGTCTTTATCCCAGGTGAGGGTTATAATAGGGTCTTTATCCCACAGTATGAATCATCCCATGATATTCTCTTCTGCATTTTATCCTCCTTAGAACAGTCTAAAATGTGTCTCATACACTTAATATCGTTAGGGTAGAGACTAGAGTTTTTTCATGCTACTGTATCTGCTGTGGTAGGTTGATCTACATTCTACAGTGTATATTTGCAATGTTGCTGTTGTTTTAAGTGTCCACTAGGGGTCACTAACAGATGGTCCTTCAGAGCGTCAGCTGCTGAAGCCTGTCTGTTTCTCACCACTCAGACTCGTGTCACTGTCAACTATATTGAACACACAGATGAATATTAAGAGTAATTAATAAAGATTAAACTATTTTCAGAAATGGCTTTTCACTCAAATGTTTTTGCTTAGACTGACTGTTAGCCTACTCTATACTAAATATGCCAACTCCTACAGTCCACAAGATTCCTGTGCTATTTGGTCACAGTTATGTACTGTACTGTGATGTACTGTGATGTCATGTACTGTGATGTAATGTACTGTGATGTACTGCGATGTAATGTACTGTGATGTGATGTAATGTACTGTGATGTACTGTACTGCGATGTACTGTACTGTGATGTGATGTACTGTGATGTACTGTACTGTGATGTACTGTACTGTGATGTACTGTGATGTACTGTACTGTGATGTACTGTACTGTGATGTAATGTACTGTGAAGTGATGCACTGTGATGTACTGTACTGTGATGTAATGTACTGTGAAGTCATGTACTGTACTGTGATGTGATGTACTGTACTGTAAAGAATGAGATTCCTGACTGATGTCACTGTCCCCAGGATATCTCCTCCAGAACTTGGCCATGTAATCATCGGAACGCGTATCTAGACTGCCTCGGTTAAAGACGTTGTGAAAGGAGACACTAGTGGAGTAGTAGGAGAGACCGGTAGAGAGACCAATAAAAACCTATGGAGACCAGCAGAGACCAGTAGAAACCAGCAGACCAATAGAGACCAATAGAGTCCAACAGAGACTAGTAGAAACCAGTAGAGACCAGTAGAAACCAGCAGACCAATAGAATCCATTAGAAACCAGTTGAGACCAATAGAAACCAGTAGAGACCAATAGAGACCAATAGAAACTAACAATTTACACCTAGAAGAAAACAAATACTTGATCAAATCCAGTCAGTTTCCAATTGTGACAAATCAGTGTATTTCAGTGGTGTGCAATACCTTAATTTGTCTGGAAATGGGCAGTAAAGTTTAGGTGTAAATTGTACCAAAAGGGGTCAATGGATCCACCCTTTTGTTATTGAGAAACCGTACACACAATAATTTGACCAAATATATTTAGGAAGAGGTCATCATTTCATGGAGTTTGTGAAGGAAAAAAATCACATTTGAAAAAGTGCTGAGCAAGTTATAAGTTTTATAACCCTATAGGTCCAAAATCCAGATTTTTTTTACCAAGTCAAATGACTTCACCAACCCCACTCTCCTCTACTATGGCTTCCTGTATTCCTGTCTGCTATAACTGACATGTAGGATTATACATGTGGTACCACAGAATCAATCCGTCGTTGCTCTGAATCCATATAGTCCCGCTGCCGTGCAATTAATGACTGGAGCTCATTATAATAGACTACCACAAAGTGGGTTAAAAAAAGAAGCATTTGCTCACAATCATAATGTGGTCATATCTACAATACGTCAATGCTTTTTTTTTGTCAGTATTTCTACAATTGCATTGGTAGCCAAAACCTGGATTACAATATTATGAAGTTGTTTGCGGGCAGAAGGCGCTCAGTAGAGTAAACTAACTAGTACAAGGGCGAAGGGACACGGAGAAACCGAACTGCGCAGAGTGAGCAACTCAAACAGGTCACAGGCATGAAGACAGTGGAAACCCGTGGGGGCTGCAGCCGAATGATATTATGAGGATAGTATTGCAATACACTCGAGCATGAACAGTCGTTGGATTGAGATGGCACGGACGGCACCGGCTCTTATCAACTGTAGGAACACCGACGGCTGAGTTTACAGTATTGACACCACCATTATGAAGAACGAGGAGCGCTCATAGTTCACTATCTAAACTAATACATAACAGGTTGTCTGCATAAAACAGAAGAAACGGACGTCAATTTAACATCTATTCAATATTGATGAAACGTAATTGTATTTAAATGACGTGGAAACGACGTTGATTCAACCAGTGTGTGCGCAGGGGGCTATGGCTTTCTTTCGGATACCTTGTAACGCCCGGTTGTAAACATTGCCCGGCTGCTTGAATGCCAACCCGCTATTAAACCAATTAACGAACTACTGTCCTGGGATTGTGAACCGGTCACAACTCGGATTAACCCCGTGTGCAGCTGGCTCAGGCAGACAGGGAGGAAAACGTGTCGCCGACATAACGGCGAGGAAAGGAGACAACCTGGCTCATATGAAGGTTCAAGTAGGAATTTAAGGTATGGTCGATTTCCCGTGGCTTTGAACTATTCCAATGTGACGCGCTTGTGATTTGGCTAGAGCGCGCGCTACCTGTGTTGTTTCTCGCTGTACCGTACAACTAGTAAAATGGGTAGTCCTAACGGTTTGATTTCAATACCTCATCAAGTGTTAGCTGACCAATAAAGCGTTTGATTTAAGTTACCGGTTGTTTTTGTATTCAGTGTAGCTGGCTCTATTTTATCTGGCGGGCCTACTGTAGTAGCCCAATATAATATTCTTTAAGGAGCCCGGCGTTACCGTTACTCCTTAATACGTGTTTATTATTTTCAGAGGTAAACTGGCTCTGGCAGCCAAAACAGCTGAATACTCCATCTAAACCAACCCTGGTCTCAGAGCGTTTCCTATTGTTCTGCACTTAAATCCGAGATACTCTCTTTAGTATGATATATTACGTTTTGTATGGTATGCATTAATTCGTGGATGTCAATCACCCTTTTCCATGTTGTAGGATATGTTACAAATTACAATTCATATTATATGTTACGAATTTGAAAGATGTACAATGAATGTTATGAATTTGCAAAACGTTTTATATTACGATTCAGCAAAACGTACAATATGTGACCTGTTTCAGGAAGCTAGGCATATTTCGTACTTCACAGGAGAGGCATTTGAATGTTTTTATTATTTTAAACATGTAACTATGATTTTTTTTTGTGCCAGAAATGGCTTCTGGCACGTGAACGTTCATCTTCCTTAATAACAAACTTGTTTCCATCTGTAAATACGAATAAAATGGTTAAATTAGTGGCCTAGTTGGTTTAGCCACAGAAAAAGAACCTTCCCTATAGCCATGATTGGCTGAGATAATGGATGGGCTGGACATGCCGGGAGATGGGTTTGGATTGGTCTGCCATGTAGCATGCTTCTGTCTATAACGTGAACTGCTCAGGATGTGTTGATTATCCTTTCTACCGTGGCTTTTTTGAATGATATACGGTTAGCCATCGAGAATTTCAAAAGTTGTGCTACTTTTCTCAATAACATTGATACCCTGAATTTAGCAGGTACTATAGGCAGATCAGTTGGGAAAAAGTTGTGATTGGCTACTTTCTGCCCACGCCACGGTCAGTGTGAACCGGAGTGACTTGACACAACGCTGGCCAAACAAGAAGTAGCTACAAACAAAACGGAGTTAAATGGTTCCAGTTAAATGGTTCCAGTCTGAGATATTATGCGTTACAAATTCTGTCATAAAGTGTACTGGGTCAAATGTTAGAGACTAGCTACGTTTTGAGATATTAGTTACAAATATTAAAGTGTACTGTTAGCTAGCTAGCAAATAGAGACTCTGTTTTCAATTAGTTACAAATTCTGTCAAAGTTAAAGTGTACTGTTAGCTAGCTAGCAAATGTTAGAGACTAGCTACGCAAATTTTGAGATATTATGCGTTACAAATTCTGTCAAAGTTAAAGTGTACTGTTAGCTAGCTAGCAAATGTTAGAGACTAGCTACGTTTGAGATATTATGCGTTACAAATTCTGTCAAAGTTAAAGCGTACTGTTAGCTAGCTAGCAAATGTTAGAGACTAGCTAGAGATAATGTTACAAAGTCAAAGTTAAAGTGTACTGTTAGCTAGCTAGCAAATGTTAGAGACTAGCTACGTTTTGAGATATTATGCGTTACAAATTCTGTCAAAGTTAAAGCGTACTGTTAGCTAGCTAGCCAATGTTAGCTTGCTGGCTCGCTAGCTAGGTAACGCTACGTGTATGATCTGTGTAGTAATATGATTTGAATCACAAATCCATTTGCATTGCTAGTTGTAGCCTAATGTTAGCTAACTAGCTAACATTAAAGCTAGTTAGTTAGCTTTAACTACCTATAGATTCATACTACAGCTATGACAATCAGTTTGTATGAGTATGAGCTGGGATTACCCCGGTTCATTGTTTTAACTAGCTACATGTCTCAACAAAAGACTCCACTTTCGGCAGATGTTTACATGACCCATCAAATAAGCCAGGTGTGTCTGGGGGGTGATTACAGCCATTTATTGTATTTCATGAACATGTACACGTCTAGACAATAGTAACCCATCAATTTAGACAAGTGTGTCTGGGTAAGTGTCAGCTAATAATGCTAAAATATTTATAATATATATCTGTATATATATATATATATATATATATATATAATAGTTGTTATCTGGACACTTTCTGTTTTTGACCGTTTCACTGTTTACACCTTCCGTATCCAGTGCATGTGGAAAACTTTGATTTAATTGATATAGTGATATATATGTTTACAAAACAAGAGACGGTAATGTGAAGAACAACATGACCTACACCGAAGTCAGATGAGGATATACAGTCTTCAGAAAAGTACTCAGACCACTTGACTTTTTTCTACACGTTACAGCATTATTCTAAAATTGATTAAATATATATTTTTTCCCTCAGCAATCTACACACAATACCCCATAATGACAAAGCAACGACAGGTTTTTAGAATTATTTGCAAATGTATTAAAAGTAAAAAAACAAATACATTATTTGCATAAGTATTCAGACCCGTTGCTATGAGACAGGTGCATTCTGTTTCCATTGATTATCCTTGATGTTTCTACAGTCGCGGCCAAAAGTTTTGAGAATGACACAAATATTAATTTTCACAAAGTCTGCTGCCTCAGTTTGATAAATAAATAAAATACAACATAGCACAGTGTGTAAAATCTGTGAATGTATTGTATAAACTGTATAAATTGTATAAACTGCCTTAATTTTGCTGGACCCCAGGAAGAGTAGCTGCTGCTTTGGCAGGAACTAATGGGGATCCATAATAAACCCCAGGAAGAGTAGCTGCTGGCTTGGCAGGAAATAATGGGGATCCATAATAAACCCCAGGAAGAGTAGCTGCTGCCTTGGCAGGAACTAATGGGGATCCATAATAACCCCCAGGAAGAGTAGCTGCTGCCTTGGCAGGAACTAATGGGGGTCCATAATAAACCCTGGGAAGAGTAGCTGCTGCCTTGGCAGGAACTAATGGGGATCCATAATAAGCCCCAGGAAGAGTAGCTGCTGGCTTGGCAGGAAATAATGGGGATCCATAATAAACCCCAGGAAGAGTAGCTGCTGCCTTGGCAGGAACTAATGGGGATCCATAATAAACCCCAGGAAGAGTAGCTGCTGCCTTGGCAGGAACTAATGGGGATCCATAATAAACCCCAGGAAGAGTAGCTGCTGCCTTGGCAGGAACTAATGGGGATCCATAATAAACCCCAGGAAGAGTAGCTGCTGCCTTGGCAGGAACTAATGGGGATCCATAATAAACCCCAGGAAGAGTAGCTGCTGCCTTGGCAGGAACTAATGGGGATCCATAATAAACCCCAGGAAGAGTAGCTGCTGTCTTGGCAGGAACTAATGGGGATCCATAATAAACCCCAGGAAGAGTAGCTGCTGCCTTGGCAGGAACTAATGGGGATCCATAATAAACCCCAGGAAGAGTAGCTGCTGTCTTGGCAGGAACTAATGGGGATCCATAATAAACCCCAGGAAGAGTAGCTGCTGCCTTGGCAGGAACGAATGGGGATCCATAATAAACCCCAGGAAGAGTAGCTGCTGCCTTGGCAGGAACTAATGGGGATCCATAATAAACCCCAGGAAGAGTAGCTGCTGCCTTGTCAGGAACTAATGGGGATCCATAATAAACCCCAGGAAGAGTAGCTGCTGCCTTGGCAGGAACTAATGGGGATCCATAATAAACCCCAGGAAGAGTAGCTGCTGCCTTGGCAGGAAGTAATGGGGATCCATAATAAACCCCAGGAAGAGTAGCTGCTGCCTTGTCAGGAACTAATGGGGATCCATAATAAACCCCAGGAAGAGTAGCTGCTGCCTTGGCAGGAACTAATGGGGATCCATAATAAACCCCAGGAAGAGTAGCTGCTGCCTTGGCAGGAACTAATGGGGATCCATAATAAACCCCAGGAGGAGTAGCTGCTGCCTTGTCAGGAACTAATGGGGATCCATAATAAACCCCAGGAAGAGTAGCTGCTGCCTTGGCAGGAACTAATGGGGATCCATAATAAACCCCAGGAAGAGTAGCTGCTGCCTTGGCAGGAACTAATGGGGATCCATAATAAACCCCAGGAAGAGTAGCTGCTGCCTTGTCAGGAACTAATGGGGATCCATTAATAAACCCCAGGAAGAGTAGCTGCTGCCTTGTCAGGAACTAATGGGGATCCATAATAAACCCTAGGAAGAGTAGCTGCTGCCTTGGCAGGAAGTAATGGGGATCCATAATAAACCCCAGGAAGAGTATCTGCTGCCTTGGCAGGAACTAATGGGGATCCATAATAAACCCCAGGAAGAGTAGCTGCTGCCTTGGCAGGAAGTAATGGGGATCCATAATAAACCCCAGGAAGAGTAGCTGCTGCCTTGGCAGGAAGTAATGGGGATCCATAATAAACCCCAGGAAGAGTATCTGCTGCCTTGGCAGGAACTAATGGGGATCCATAATAAACCCCAGGAAGAGTAGCTGCTGTCTCGGGAGGAAGTAATGGGGATCCATAATAAACCCCAGGAAGAGTAGCTGCTGCCTTTGCAGGAAGTAATGGGGATCCATAATAAACCCCAGGAAGAGTTGCTGCTGCCTTGGCAGGAACTAATGGGGATCCATAATAAACCCCAGGAAGAGTAGCTGCCGCCTTGGCAGGAACTAATGGGGATCCATAATAAACCCCAGGAAGGGTAGCTGCTGCCTTGGCAGGAACTAATGGGGATCCATAATAACCCCCAGGAAGAGTAGCTGCTGCCTTGGCAGGAACTAATGGGGATCCATAATAAACCCCAGGAAGAGTAGCTGCTGTCTCGGGAGGAAGTAATGGGGATCCATAATAAACCCCAGGAAGAGTAGCTGCTGCCTTGGCAGGAACTAATGGGGATCCATAATAAACCCCAGGAAGAGTAGCTGCTGTCTCGGGAGGAAGTAATGGGGATCCATAATAAATCCCAGAAAGAGTAGCTGCTGCCTTGGCAGGAAGTAATGGGGATCCATAATAAACCCCACGAAGAGTAGCTGCTGCCTCGGCAGAAACTAATGGGGATCCATAATAAACCCCACGAAGAGTAGCTGCTGCCTTGGCAGGAACTAATGGGGATCCATAATAACCCCCAGGAAGAGTAGCTGCTGCCTTGGCAGGAACTAATGGGGATCCATAATAAACCCCAGGAAGAGTAGCTGCTGTCTCGGGAGGACGTAATGGGGATCCATAATAAACCCCAGGAAGAGTAGCTGCTGCCTTGGCAGGAACTAATGGGGATCCATAATAAACCCCAGGAAGAGTAGCTGCTGTCTCGGGAGGAAGTAATGGGGATCCATAATAAATCCCAGAAAGAGTAGCTGCTGCCTTGGCAGGAAGTAATGGGGATCCATAATAAACCCCAGGAAGAGTAGCTGCTGCCTCGGCAGAAACTAATGGGGATCCATAATAAACCCCAGGAAGAGTAGCTGCTGCCTTTGCAGGAACTAATGGGGATCCATAATAAACCCTAGGAAGAGTAGCTGCTGCCTTGGCAGGAAGTAATGGGGATCCATAATAAACCCCAGGAAGAGTAGCTGCTGCCTTGGCAGGAACTAATGGGGATCCATAATAAACCCCAGGAAGAGTAGCTGCTGTCTCGGGAGGACGTAATGGGGATCCATAATAAACCCCAGGAAGAGTAGCTGCTGCCTTTGCAGGAACTAATGGGGATCCATAATAAACCCCAGGAAGAGTAGCTGCTGTCTCGGGAGGACGTAATGGGGATCCATAATAAACCCCAGGAAGAGTAGCTGCTGCCTTTGCAGGAACTAATGGGGATCCATAATAAACCCCAGGAAGAGTTGCTGCTGCCTTTGCAGGAAGTAATGGGGATCCATAATAAATACATAAATATACATATAAATATCTCAGGCGGTAGGAAGTTCTCTCATCCTTTTATATGCAGATGACAGTCTTATACTCAGCTGGACGCCTCCCTGGATTTTGTGTTAAACGCTCTACAGCAAAGCTTTCTTAGTGTCCAACAAGCTTTCTATATTCCTGGCATGAATAGCAGGGCGCTGAAATGTTGCGCGATTTTTAACAAAAAGCTAAGAAAATTCGCAACAGCCTTAAAAGGTTAACCTTGTTCTGAACACCTCCAAAACAAAGGTGATGTGGTTTGGTAAGAAGAATGCCCCCTCTCTCCACAGGTGTGATTACTACCTCTGAGGGGTTTAGAGCTTGAGGCAGTCACCTCATACAAGTACTTGGGAGTTTGGCCAGACGGTACACTGTCCTTCTCTCAGCACATATCAAAGCTGCAGGCTAAAGTTAAATCTAGACATTGTTTCCTCGTAATCATCCTTTTTTTGTACAGAAGGTCCTAACAGTGAAACATCAACCTTAGCTGTCTGTATACACTGATCATATTCAGCAGTTTGTTGCTACGTTGAAATCCCCTCTTACACTCCAACTCACCACATTTACACAAGTAGTAGATCTTTCTGAAATAGCTTTGAGAATAGCCGAATAGCCGACGAGAGAGAATCCATTGAGTCTGCATATCAACCCACATTTGGTCATTGTCCCCTCTTCCTTTGCATTATTCAGGATGGTTTCCATGGAAAGACTAGAAGCTGTGTGTCGAAGGCTGCAAATCCCCTATATTCATTTGTGATCATTTTAGCTCGTCTGCCTTGACTAATGACGAATGAATTCTCACAGGTGTCTATTCCTCTAGCCCAATATAGCCTGTTTTCCCTGAACACTCATAAAATAATATATTGTTCTAGTTCTCTGTACCCTGTCTCAGTGTTGTGTCGTCCTTGACTTGTCTCAAACATTACTCTATTCCCTACATAGCGTACGACTTTTGACCAAATGTAGTGCGCTATATAGGGAATAGGGTGCAATTTTGAACGCAGGCCTTGTTGCCAGTAGTGCCTGTCAGATTTGAGCTCAAGCAGTTGCTCAACCAAGCAGCCACAGTACATCCGTCCCCTACGGGTTCGGTTGGAGTCCACAGAGCGTGTTGGTAGTTAAAAAGCTTCCAAAGCACCAGAAATACCAATCTGAGACCAGGACTTCCTGAATCATTTAGGAATAGAATCATTCATGTTATTCTGCAATGGTAATTAAGGTCAGGATCACAGGTTATGCCACCCTGTGCATTTTGGGGTAGGGGGATGGAGTTATGAGTTTATAAGTAGCCAGTATACACATCCATCCATTGTAGGTTGCAGAATGAGTTATGGCTTTTATCTTTCTTAAGGGATGAGTTATGGCCTTTGTTATCTTTCTTTAAGGGATGAGTTATGGCCTTGCATTGAATTGGTTCAACTTTGTACGTTGCTTCCCTAGGCCCCGCCCAGCAGTGTCGTAGTACTAGAACTGGGCCTTGACCCTGACTGAACCAGAGATGAGTCAGGTCTTCAGGGTTGGACTCTGGTCTTTAGGGTTGGACTCTGGTCTTTAGGGTTGGACTCTGGTCTTTAGGGTTGGACTCTGGTCTTTAGGGTTGGACTCTGGTCTTCAGGGTTGGACTCTGGTCTTTAGGGTTGGACTCTGGTCTTTAGGGTTAGACTCTGGTCTTTAGGGTTGGACTCTGGTCTTTAGGGTTGGACTCTGGTCTTTAGGGTTGGACTCTGGTCTTTAGGGTTGGACTCTGGTCTTTAGGGTTGGACTCTGGTCTTTAGGGTTGGACTCTGGTCTTTAGGGTTGGACTCTGGTCTTTAGGGTTGGACTCTGGTCTTTAGGGTTGGACTCTGGTCTTTAGGGGTTAGACTCTGGTCAGAATTTGAGGTAGACTATATTTTATTTATTTATTTATTTTACATGAAATGGCTCAACATGGCAACATGGGGTGGCAGGGTAGCCTAGTGGTTAGAGCGTTGGACTAGTAATCGAAAGGTTGCAAGTTTGAATCCCCGAGCTGACAAGGTACAAATCTGTCGTTCTGCCCCTGAACAGGCAGTTAACCCACTGTTCCTAGGCCGTCATTGAAAATAAGAATTTGTTCTTAACTGACTTGCCTAGTAAAAAAATGCACCTTTATTTAACCAGGTAGGCAAGTTCTCATTTACAATTGCGACCTGTCCAAGATAAAGCAAAGCATACAAACATACAGTCAATAATACAGTATAAACAAGTCTATATACGATGTGAGAAGGGAGGTAAAGGCAAAAAAAAGGCCATGGTGGCAAAGTAAATACAATATAGCAAGTAAAACACTGGAATGGTAGATTTGCAATGGAAGAATGTGCAAAGTAGAAATAAAAATAATGGGGTGCAAAGGAGTAAAATAAATACATTAAAGACAGTAGGGAAAGTGGTAGTTGTTTGGGCTAAATGATCTGATCACACCGTTAATAGATCCGTTGTTTTATTACTTGTGAGGCACAGCTGAGTGAGCATACCATTTACATAATTAGCTTTTTATTTTTATTTTACTGGGCTGATGGTGCGTGCATCTGATGGTCAGTCTCAGCGGAGGGTGAGAGCAGCAGACCGAGGGTCGGTCTCTCAACATCCCTCCGCTCTCCCTTTCCTCCACTGACTCTGACCAAAATTAGGGACACCGTATTCCAGATGATGGCGAAACTCGAGTCGCACCGCAGTATTTCTGCCTCATGCAGAAATATTGTTACTCCTATGAACAGAGCCAGTGAAATATTCCTGGATATAAAACCCCAAAGCTGATAACAGCAACAACGTCTATAGATACAATACATGTTCCTCCTCATTCATTACTGCTGCGCTGCTTGTTGTAGCGCTGAGTGGAAATGGGAACAGCGCTCATTTTATGGCTTATAAAAGTGTTGAATACTAAATTGTTGACAGTGCTGAGTAAGAACTTAAACATGAACTCACTCATAAAAACAGCAGTTTGTTGCTGTATTCATTGACAGTCTTTCTCTAGTCATGGATTTAAACGTTGTGAAATCTCACAGTATCATTTTGGCTGTAACTTTTTTTTTAATGGCTGCTACGTGACTGCAGGCACGGTTATCTGAGCCATCCGATTGGCCAGCGGTAGATGTATAGTGCACTTGATTTGCTCTCTGGGCCCGCCGAGAAGGCAGAGTGTGTCAATGAGACACATGAAATGGCTCAACATGGCAACATTTAGCCTACCTGGCGCACAGGGCAGCTGAATCGGGTGCACCTACCGGTAATATCCCGAGACGAATTGTACAAAATAGGAACACGAGGCTTTATTACAGAAATGTTTGGCGATCAACTAGAAATGCAGTGTAGATCGGAAAGTCAACCACTGCTGTTGAACGTTGAGTGAAGTTCAATTCCGTGCTCCTCCTTGTGGGCTGATATTTCTGTGTGGCAGCAGACTCAGGGCTAGTGAACGCAGCGGAGAGGGAACATGGCTCCTGACCTATTTAGAGTGTTTACATGCTGTTTTTAATATGACATGTAGCCTATTTAAAATGATGAGTGTTTCTTACACTCACCCTTTCATGTTGTTTATTAATGTACTTTTCACTCAAATCATATGGTTTGGTTTCAATAACCTCAAATCCAAATGGAAGGTCTGGGTAGTCACAACAATGGATGGTGTTGGTTAAATGGTAGCTCTAGGTAGTCACAACAATAGATGGTGTTGGTTAAATGGTAGCTCTAGGTAGTCACAACAATAGATGGTGTTGGTTAAATGGTAGGTCTAGGTAGTCACAACAATAGATGGTGTTGGTTAAATGGTAGGTCTAGGTAGTCACAACAATAGATGGTGTTGGTTAAATGGTAGGTCTAGGTAGTCACAACAATAGATGGGTGTTGGTTAAATGGTAGGTCTAGGTAGTCACAACAATAGATGGGTGTTGGTTAAATGGTAGGTCTAGGTAGTCACAACAATAGATGGTGTTGGTTAAATGGTAGGTCTAGGTAGTCACAACAATAGATGGTGTTGGTTAAATGGTAGCTCTAGGTAGTCACAACAATAGATGGTGTTGGTTAAATGGTAGGTCTAGGTAGTCACAACAATAGATGGTGTTGGTTAAATGGTAGCTCTAGGTAGTCACAACAATAGATGGTGTTGGTTAAATGGTAGGTCTAGGTAGTCACAACAATAGATGGTGTTGGTTAAATGGTAGCTCTAGGTAGTCACAACAATAGATGGTGTTGGTTAAATGGTAGGTCTAGGTAGTCACAACAATGGATGGTGTTGGTTAAATGGTAGCTCTAGGTAGTCACAACAATGGATGGTGTTGGTTAAATGGTAGCTCTAGGTAGTCACAACAATAGATGGTGTTGGTTAAATGGTAGCTCTAGGTAGTCACAACAATGGATGGTGTTGGTTAAATGGTAGCTCTAGGTAGTCACAACAATAGATGGTGTTGGTTAAATGGTAGGTCTGGGTAGTCACAACAATGGATGGTGTTGGTTAAATGGTAGCTCTAGGTAGTCACAACAATAGATGGTGTTGGTTAAATGGTAGGTCTGGGTAGTCACAACAATAGATGGTGTTGGTTAAATGGTAGCTCTAGGTAGTCACAACAATAGATGGTGTTGGTTAAATGGTAGCTCTAGGTAGTCACAACAATAGATGGTGTTGGTTAAATGGTAGCTCTAGGTAGTCACAACAATAGATGGTGTTGGTTAAATGGTAGGTCTAGGTAGTCACAACAATAGATGGTGTTGGTTAAATGGTAGGTCTGGGTAGTCACAACAATAGATGGTGTTGGTTAAATGGTAGCTCTAGGTAGTCACAACAATAGATGGTGTTGGTTAAATGGTAGGCCTAGATAGTCACAACAATGGATGGTGTTGGTTAAATGGTAGCTCTAGGTAGTCACAACAATAGATGGTGTTGGTTAAATGGTAGCTCTAGGTAGTCACAACAATAGATGGTGTTGGTTAAATGGTAGGTCTAGGTAGTCACAACAATAGATGGTGTTGGTTAAATGGTAGGTCTAGGTAGTCACAACAATAGATGGTGTTGGTTAAATGGTAGGTCTAGGTAGTCACAACAATAGATGGTGTTGGTTAAATGGTAGGTCTAGGTAGTCACAACAATAGATGGTGTTGGTTAAATGGTAGGTCTAGGTAGTCACAACAATAGATGGGTGTTGGTTAAATGGTAGGTCTAGGTAGTCACAACAATAGATGGTGTTGGTTAAATGGTAGGTCTAGGTAGTCACAACAATAGATGGTGTTGGTTAAATGGTAGGTCTAGGTAGTCACAACAATAGATGGTGTTGGTTAAATGGTAGGTCTAGGTAGTCACAACAATAGATGGTGTTGGTTAAATGGTAGGTCTAGGTAGTCACAACAATAGATGGTGTTGGTTAAATGGTAGGCCTAGATAGTCACAACAATAGATGATGTTGGTTAAATGGTAGGTCTAGGTAGTCACAACAATAGATGGTGTTGGTTAAATGGTAGGTCTAGGTAGTCACAACAATAGATGGGTGTTGGTTAAATGGTAGGTCTGGGTAGTCACAACAATGGATGGTGTTGGTTAAATGGTAGCTCTAGGTAGTCACAACAATAGATGGTGTTGGTTAAATGGTAGGTCTAGGTAGTCACAACAATAGATGGTGTTGGTTAAATGGTAGGTCTAGGTAGTCACAACAATAGATGGTGTTGGTTAAATGGTAGGTCTAGGTAGTCACAACAATAGATGGTGTTGGTTAAATGGTAGGTCTAGGTAGTCACAACAATAGATGGGTGTTGGTTAAATGGTAGGTCTAGGTAGTCACAACAATGGATGGTGTTGGTTAAATGGTAGCTCTAGGTAGTCACAACAATAGATGGTGTTGGTTAAATGGTAGCTCTAGGTAGTCACAACAATAGATGGTGTTGGTTAAATGGTAGCTCTAGGTAGTCACAACAATAGATGGTGTTGGTTAAATGGTAGGTCTAGGTAGTCACAACAATAGATGGTGTTGGTTAAATGGTAGGTCTGGGTAGTCACAACAATAGATGGTGTTGGTTAAATGGTAGCTCTAGGTAGTCACAACAATAGATGGTGTTGGTTAAATGGTAGGCCTAGATAGTCACAACAATGGATGGTGTTGGTTAAATGGTAGCTCTAGGTAGTCACAACAATAGATGGTGTTGGTTAAATGGTAGCTCTAGGTAGTCACAACAATAGATGGTGTTGGTTAAATGGTAGGTCTAGGTAGTCACAACAATAGATGGTGTTGGTTAAATGGTAGGTCTAGGTAGTCACAACAATAGATGGTGTTGGTTAAATGGTAGGTCTAGGTAGTCACAACAATAGATGGTGTTGGTTAAATGGTAGGTCTAGGTAGTCACAACAATAGATGGTGTTGGTTAAATGGTAGGTCTAGGTAGTCACAACAATAGATGGGTGTTGGTTAAATGGTAGGTCTAGGTAGTCACAACAATAGATGGTGTTGGTTAAATGGTAGGTCTAGGTAGTCACAACAATAGATGGTGTTGGTTAAATGGTAGGTCTAGGTAGTCACAACAATAGATGGTGTTGGTTAAATGGTAGGTCTAGGTAGTCACAACAATAGATGGTGTTGGTTAAATGGTAGGTCTAGGTAGTCACAACAATAGATGGTGTTGGTTAAATGGTAGGTCTAGGTAGTCACAACAATAGATGGTGTTGGTTAAATGGTAGGTCTAGGTAGTCACAACAATAGATGGTGTTGGTTAAATGGTAGGTCTAGGTAGTCACAACAATAGATGGTGTTGGTTAAATGGTAGGTCTAGGTAGTCACAACAATAGATGGGTGTTGTTAAATGGTAGGTCTAGGTAGTCACAATAATAGATGGTGTTGGTTAAATGGTAGGTCTAGGTAGTCACAACAATAGATGGTGTTGGTTAAATGGTAGGTCTAGGTAGTCACAACAATAGATGATGTTGGTTAAATGGTGATTTTGGAGCATCTCTTCCCCTGCGAGTAAGGAGAGGGTTATAGCTGAGTGGTTGACAGGATGTGGAGAGGGTTATAGCTGAGTGGTTGACAGGATGTGGTGAGGGTTATAGCTGAATGGTTGACAGGATGTGGAGAGGGTTATAGCTGAGTGGTTGACAGGATGTGGAGAGGGTTATAGCTGAGTGGTTGACAGGAAGTGGTGAGGGTTATAGCCGAGTGGTTGACAGGATGTGGAGAGGGTTATAGCTGAGTGGTTGACAGGAAGTGGTGAGGGTTATAGCTGAGTGGTTGACAGGAAGTGGTGAGGGTTATAGCTGAATGGTTGACAGGATGTGGAGAGGGTTATAGCTGAGTGGTTGACAGGATGTGGAGAGGGTTATAGCTGAGTGGTTGACAGGAAGTGGTGAGGGTTATATCCGAGTGGTTGACAGGATGTGGAGAGGGTTATAGCTGAGTGGTTGACAGGAAGTGGTGAGGGTTATAGCTGAGTGGTTGACAGGACGTGGAGAGGGTTATAGCTGAGTGGTTGACAGGACGTGGAGAGGGTTATAGCTGAGTGGTTGACAGGAAGTGGTGAGGGTTATAGCTGAGTGGTTGACAGGATGTGGAGAGGGTTATAGCTGAGTGGTTGACAGGAAGTGGTGAGGGTTATAGCTGAGTGGTTGACAGGAAGTGGTGAGGGTTATAGCTGAGTGGTTGACAGGAAGTGGTGAGGGTTATAGCTGAGTGGTTGACAGGACGTGGAGAGGGTTATAGCTGAGTGGTTGACAGGAAGTGGTGAGGGTTATAGCTGAGTGGTTGACAGGAAGTGGTGAGGGTTATAGCTGAGTAGTTGGAAGGACGTGGAGAGGGTTATAGCTGAGTGGTTGACAGGAAGTGGTGAGGGTTATAGCTGAGTGGTTGACAGGACGTGGAGAGGGTTATAGCTGAATGGTTGACAGGAAGTGGGGAGGGTTATAGCTGAGTGGTTGACAGGACGTGGAGAGGGTTATAGCTGAGTAGTTGGAAGGACGTGGAGAGGGTTATAGCTGAGTGGTTGACAGGAAGTGGTGAGGGTTATAGCTGAGTGGTTGACAGGAAGTGGTGAGGGTTATAGCTGAGTGGTTGGAAGGACGTGGAGAGGGTTATAGCTGAATGGTTGACAGGAAGTGGTGAGGGTTATAGCTGAATGGTTGACAGGACGTGGAGAGGGTTATAGCTGAATGGTTGACAGAACGTGGAGAGGGTTATAGCTGAATGGTTGACAGGAAGTGGTGAGGGTTATAGCTGAGTGGTTGAGAGGACGTGGAGAGGGCTATAGCTGAGTGGTTGACAGGAAGTGGTGAGGGTTATAGCTGAGTGGTTGACAGGACGTGGAGAGGGTTATAGCTGAATGGTTGACAGAACGTGGAGAGGGTTATAGCTGAATGGTTGACAGGAAGTGGTGAGGGTTATAGCTGAGTGGTTGAGAGGACGTGGAGAGGGCTATAGCTGAGTGGTTGACAGGAAGTGGTGAGGGTTATAGCTGAGTAGTTGACAGGAAGTGGTGAGGGTGGTGAAGTGGATTTAACAAGTAACATCTATAAGTGGTCATAGTTTTCACCAGAACTGACCTTAAAGTTTTGTCCACTCAGTGTTTAGTGCACTCATTTTGACCAGAGCCCTATCAGGAATAGTGCACTACACAGGGAAAAGGGTACCATTTGGTACGCAGGCCCTTGACACGGTACAGCTTGGACATTTCGTACCCCGGCGTGGGAACGAACAGAAGGAAGTGTTCGTTTTGTTTAAACTCAGGAGACTAACATGTTTTCCCACTTATGTGTATTCCTTACTGTAAACTCTTCTCAGGTACTTAGAGCCCAATCCTCTGTTTTCTAGGGCTTCTCATGAAATGTTCATGTTTGAATTTGACTTGGTGCTTGGAGCAGGGCAGTAGGATTGCTGTGTATACATTTTGTCTCAGAAGAAGTCTGAATGTAGACGGTGCTAATAGTGAACACCGTAGCTAACTGATACTTCACTCAAGGCCTATGGAACAGAGCTGCTATCTTCTCTCCCTGCCTGAGACACAAACAACTACCACATATTCATTTTAATGTAAGTTGTTCCCCATGGAGGAGAGACCACACCTTACCAGTCCCTAAGATAAGGAGGAGAGACCACAGCTTACCGGCCCCTAACACAAGGAGGAGAGACCACAGCTTACCAGTCCCTAAGACAAGGAGGAGAGACCATACCTTACCGGTACCTAACACGAGGAGAGACCACAGCTTACCAGACCCTAAGACAAGGAGGAGAGACCACACCTTTCCAATCCCTAACACAAGGAGGAGAGACCACACCTTACCAGTCCCTAAGATAAGGAGGAGAGACCACAGCTTACCGGCCCCTAACACAAGGAGGAGAGACCACAGCTTACCAGTCCCTAAGACAAGGAGGAGAGACCACACCTTACCGATCCCTAAGACAAGGAGGAGAGACCATACCTTACCGGTCCCTAACACGAGGAGAGACCACACCTTACCGGTCCCTAAGATAAGGAGAGACCACACCTTACCGGTCCCTAAGACAAGGAGGAGAGACCACAGCTTACCGGTCCCTAAGACAAGGAGGAGAGACCACACCTTACCGGTCCCTAACACGAGGAGAGACCACACCTTACCAGTCCCTAAGACAAGGAGGAGAGACCACACCTTACCGGTCCCTAACACAAGGAGGAGAGACCACACCTTACCGGTCCCTAACACGAGGAGAGACCACACCTTACCAGTCCCTAAGACAAGGAGGAGAGACCACACCTTACCGGTCCCTAAGATAAGGAGGAGAGACCACACCTTACCTGTCCCTAAGACAAGGAGGAGAGACCACAGTTTACCGATCCCTAAGACAAGGAGGAGAGACCACAGCTTACCGGTCCCTAAGATAAGGAGGAGAGACCACACCTTACCTGTCCCTAAGACAAGGAGGAGAGACCACAGTTTACCGATCCCTAAGACAAGGAGGAGAGACCACAGCTTACCGGTCCCTAAGACAAGGAGGAGAGACCACACCTTACCGGTCCCTAAAACAAGGAGGAGAGACCACACCTTACTGGTCCATAAGACAAGGAGGAGAGACCACACCTTACCGGTCCCTAACACAAGGAGGAGAGACCACACCTTACCGGTCCCTAACACGAGGAGAGACCACACCTTACCGGTCCCTAAGATAAGAAGGAGAGACCACACCTTACCGATCCCGAACACGAGGAGAGACCACACCTTACCGGTCCCTAACACAAGGAGGAGAGACCACACCTTACCGGTCCCTAAGACAAGGAGGAGAGACCACACCTTACCGGTCCCTAAGACAAGGAGGAGAGACCACACCTTACCTGTCCCTAACACAAGGAGGAGAGACCACACCTTACCGACACAAGAGGGACCATAATTTGCCACTCCCTGGGACAAATCATGTTGAGGAACACCGAAAGAGTGGCAGGACAGAGCAGCCTGTTTTCTGGTCCTGGTTTGATGAAATGGAATGAGGGAATCAATATCATATCTGTGTCTCAGAGCTGTAAACCTTACGGCTTGGAATGAGGGAATCAATATCATATCTGTGTCTCCAAGCTGTGAACCTCATGGCCTGGAATGAGGGAATCAATATCATATCTGTGTCTCAGAGCTGTGAACCTCACGGCCTGGAATGAGGGAATCAATATCATATCTGTGTCTCAGAGCTGTGAACCTCACGGCCTGGACACATGTTCTCTGTGTAACTAGCCGTGGTCTGTTTACCTAACCGTGGTCTGTTTACCTAGCCGTGGTCTGCGTACCTAGCCATGGTCTGCGTACCTAGCCGTGGTCTGTGTAACTAGCCGTGGTCTGTTTACCTAGCCGTGGTCTGTTTACCTAGCCATGGTCTGTGTAACTAGCCGTGGTCTGTGTAACTAGCCGTGGTCTGTTTACCTAACCGTGGTCTGTGTACCTAGCCATGGTCTGTGTACCTAGCCGTGGTCTGTGTAACTAGCCGTGGTCTGTTTACCTAGCCGTGGTCTGTTTACCTGGCCGTTGTCTGTTTACCTAGCCGTGGTCTGCGTAACTAGCCGTTGTCTGTTTACCTAGCCGTGGTCTGCGTAACTAGCCATGGTCTGTTTACCCAACCGTGGTCTGTTTACCTAGCCGTGGTCTGCGTACCTAGCTGTGGTCTGTGTAACTAGTCGTGGTCTGTTTACCTGGCCGTGGTCTGTGTACCTAGCCGTGGTCTGTGTACCTAACCGTGGTCTGTGTAACCAGCCGTGGTCTGTGTAACCAGCCGTGGTCTGTTTACCTAGCCGTGGTCTGTGTACCTAGCCGTGGTCTGTGTACCTAGCCGTGGTCTGTGTACCTAGCCGTGGTCTGTGTACCTAGCCATGGTCTGTGTACCTAGCCGTGGTCTGTTTAATTAGCCGTGGTCTGCGTAACTAGCCGTGGTCTGTGTAACTAGCCGTGGTCTGTGTAACTAGCCGTGGTCTGTTTACCTAGCCGTGGTCTGCGTACCTAGCCATGGTCTGTTTACCTAGCCGTGGTCTGTTTACCTGGCCGTGGTCTGTGTAACTAGCCGTGGTCTGTTTACCTGGCCGTTGTCTGTTTACCTAGCCGTGGTCTGTGTACCTAGCCGTGGTCTGTTTACCTGGCCGTTGTCTGTTTACCTAGCCGTGGTCTGCGTAACTAGCCGTTGTCTGTTTACCTAGCCGTGGTCTGCGTAACTAGCCATGGTCTGTTTACCTAACCGTGGTCTGTTTACCTAGCCGTGGTCTGCGTACCTAGCTGTGGTCTGTGTAACTAGTCGTGGTCTGTTTACCTGGCCGTGGTCTGTGTACCCAGCCGTGGTCTGTGTACCTAGCCGTGGTCTGTGTAACCAGCCGTGGTCTGTTTACCTAGCCGTGGTCTGTGTACCTAGCCGTGGTCTGTGTAACCAGCTGTGGTCTGTGTAACCAGCCGTGGTCTGTTTACCTAGCCGTGGTCTGTGTACCTAGCCGTGGTCTGTGTAACCAGCTGTGGTCTGTGTAATTAGCCGTGGTCTGCGTAACTAGCCGTGGTCTGCGTTCCTTGAGTTGGGATTATGTTTCATTGTTTAGTTATCTAGCTAGCTATAGCCTAATGTTAGCATTTCTAGCTATAGCCTAATGTTAGCATTGCTATAGCCTAATAGCTAACATTGAACCTAGTTGGTTAGCTTTAGCTACCTTTAGATTCATTCAGGGTTGTAATGTTATGAGTTGGGATTATGGTTCATTGTTTAGTTATCTAGCTAGCTATATGTCTATACAAAAAGCTTGTATGCAGTAACCATTTCACTGTACTGTTTACACCTAATGTGCATGTGACAAATAAACTTGTATTTTTATTTGATATAGTGTGTGTTTACTAGAGACGGTAATGTGAAGAACAACATGACCTACACCGAAGTCAAATTAGGATATAAAGTTAGGCCAATGAGACAGTGTCCAAGTTAGTAAAATTCTGTGGTAGAATGTCCTGCTTTTATTTTGTCACACTACTTTCTGTAATTGGCTTGCCATTAACTTGTAAATAATGATCTTGTTGTGAGTTTATTTTCCTGTAATAATGAATACAAATTAGCTAAAGCTAATTTGATTTGATTTGTACCTTGTCAGCTCGGGGATTGAACTCGCAACCTTGCGGTTACTAGTCCAACGCTCTAACCACTAGGCTACGCTGCCGCCCCTGTTTTATGTCAGCTTTTATTTCTTTCATCACATTCCCAGTGGGTCAGAAGTTTACAGTGGGGCGGCAGGGTAGCCTAGTGGTTAGATCGTTGGACTAGTAACATGAAGGTTGCAAGTTCAAACCCCCGAGCTGACAAGGTACAAATCTGTCATTCTGTCCCTGAACAGGCAGTTAACCCACTAGGCCGTCATTGAAAATAAGAATTTGTTCTTAACTGACTTGCCTGGTTAAATAAAGGTAAAAAAAAAAACATACACTCAGTTAGTATTTGGTAGCATTGCCTTTAAACTGTTTAACTTGGGTCAAACGTTTCAAGTAGCCTTCCACAAGTTTCCCACAATAAGTTGGGTGAATTTTGGCCCCTTCCTCCTGACAGAGCTGGTGTAACTGAGTCAGGTTTGTAGGCCTCCTTGCTCGCACACGCCTTTTCAGTTCTGACCACAAATTGTCCATAGGATTGAGGTCAGGGCTTTGTGATGGCCACTCCAATACCTTGGCTTTGTTGTCCTTAAGCCATTTTGCCACAACTTTGAAAGTGTGCTTGGGGTCATTGTCCATTTGGAAGACCCATTTACGACCAAGCTTTAACTGATGTCTTGAGATGTTGCTTCAATATATCCACATAGTTTTACATCCTCATAATGCCATCTATTTTGTGAAGTGCACCAGTCCCTCCTGCAACAAAGCACCGCCACAACATGATGCTGCCACCTCCATGCTTCAAGGTTGGGATGGTGTTCTTTGGCTCGCAAGCCTCCCCATTTTTCCTCCAAACATAGCGATGGTCATTATAGCCAAACAGTTGTATTTTTATTTCATCAGAACAGAGGACATTTCTCCAAAAAGTACGATCTTTGTCCCCATGTGCAGTTGCAAACCGTAGTCTGGCTTTTTTATGGCGGTTTTGGGGCAGTGGCTTCTTCCTTGCTGAGCGGTCTTTCAGTTTATGTCGATTTAGGACTTGTTTTACTGTGGATATAGATGCTTTTGTACCTGTTTCCTCCAGCATCTTCACAAGGTCCTTTGCTGTTGTTCTGGGATTGATTTGCAAATTTAGCACCAAAGTACATTCATCTCTAGGAGACAGAATGTGTCTCCTTCCTGAGTGGTATGATAGCTAGACGTAGTATAAACCTTTAGTCTTGATGTCTTTGGTTGTTTACTACACGACCGTACTCACTCTGTTTATTACACTACCGTACTCACTCTGTTTACTACACTACCGTACTCACTCTGTTTACTACACTACTGTACTCACTCTGTTTAGTACACTACCGTACTCACTCTGTTTACTACACTACTGTACTCACTCTGTTTACTATACTACAGTACTCACTCTGTTTAGCACATGGCCTCATATGTGAATCCTTAAAGAGATGGGTGGGGCTAAGGGCTTAAGATGGGTGGGGCTAAGGGCTTAAGATGGGTGGGGCTAAGGGCTTAAGATGGGTGGGGCTAAGGGCTTAAGATGGGTGGGGCTAAGGGCTTAAGATGGGTGGGGCTAAGGGCTTAAGATGGGTGGGGCTAAAGGTGTGACCGATGCTGAATGGGTGTAGACGAAGAAGAGCTCCCCAGTACATATACCAAAACATTCAAGGGACATTTTCTCAAAAGTGAGTTTACAAGTTGATCAACTTTCAAATCAGAATTACTTTCCCATTGTTTCTCAACTGTAGTGTATGTAATACCATTTTCTAGCTCTGAGTATCTACTTTTTTCCAAATGTAAAAAACACCATTACAAATTTTTCGACATAAGACCGAATGGAGCCGGTCGGTCACATTTGGGATGCGGTCTGAGTTGTTGTTGTTTAGATTTTACAGCTGCTGAATTCCTTGCCTGCGCTGAGATCACGGTGCTTGTTTTTCTTCTTGTTTGTGTGTGTGTGTGTGTGTGTGTGTGTGTGTGTGTGTGTGTGTGTGTGTGTGTGTGTGTGGGGGCGTGCCTGCATGTTTTGTGTGTGTGTGTGTGTGTGTGTGTGTGTGTGTGTGTGTGTGTGTGTGTGTGTGTGTGTGTGTGTGTGTGTGTGTGTGTGTGTGTGTGGGCGTGCCTGCATGTTTTGTGTGTGTGTGTCTGTGTGTGTGTGTGTGTGTGTGTATGGGCGTGCCTGCATGTTGTGTGTGTGTGTGTGTGTGTGTGTGTGTGTGTGTGTGTGGGCGTGCCTGCATGTTTTGCGTGTGTCTGTGTCTGTGTGTCTGTGTGTGTGTGTCTGTGTGTGTGTGTTTGTCTGTGTGTGTGTATGGGCGTACCTGCATGTTGTGTGTGTGTGTGTGTTGGTGTGACTGCATGTTGTGTGTGTGTGTGTGTGTGTGTGTGTGTGTGTGTGTGTGTGTGTGTGTGTGTGTGTGTGTGTGTGTGTGTGTGTGTGTGTGTGTGTGTGTGTGGGCGTGCCTGCATGTTTTGTGTGTGTGTGTCTGTGTGTGTGTGTGTGTGTGTGTGTGTGTGTGTGTGTGTGTGTATGGGCGTGCCTGCATGTTTTGTTGTGTGTGTCTGTGTGTGTGTTGGTGTGACTGCATGTTGTGTGTGTGTGTGGGTGTGCCTGCATGTTGTGTGTGTGTGTGTGTGTGCATGTGTGTGTGTCTGTGTGTGTGTGTGTGTGTGTGTGTGTGTGTGTGTGTGTGTGTGTGTGTGTGTGTGTGTGTGTGTGTGTGTGTGTGTGTGTGTGTGTGTGTATGAATGTATCAACCATACGTTTAGTTTGAGAGAATTCCTGCCTAATCGTCCTGTGAGGAGGAAATAACCACCTTCAACAGCAGATGACATGATATGGGGTTGGAGTGAACATTCCTCCTAGAGTCTTTATGTAACTGTACCAGGCTGCCTCCCCTATCACACCCTATTCCCTACATAGTGCACTACTTTAGACCAGGGAGTGAACATTCCTCCTAGAGAGTCTTTATGTAACTGTACCAGGCTGCCTCCCCTATCACACCCTATTCCCTACATAGTGCACTACTTTAGACCAGGGAGTGAACATTCCTCCTAGAGAGTCTTTATGTAACTGTACCAGGCTGCCTCCCCTATCACACCCTATTCCCTACATAGTGCACTACTTTAGACCAGGGAGTGAACATTCCTCCTAGAGAGTCTTTATGTAACTGTACCAGGCTGCCTCCCCTATCACACCCTATTCCCTACATAGTGCACTACTTTAGACCAGGGAGTGAACATTCCTCCTAGAGTCTTTATGTAACTGTACCAGGCTGCCTCCCCTATCACACCCTATTCCCTACATAGTGCACTACTTTAGACCAGGGAGTGAACATTCCTCCTAGAGATAAGTCTTTATGTAACTGTACCAGGCTGCCTCCCCTATCACACCCTATTCCCTACATAGTGCACTACTTTAGACCAGGGAGTGAACATTCCTCCTAGAGAGTCTTTATGTAACTGTACCAGGCTGCCTCCCCTATCACACCCTATTCCCTACATAGTGCACTACTTTAGACCAGGGAGTGAACATTCCTCCTAGAGATAAGTCTTTATGTAACTGTACCAGGTTGCCTCCCCTATCGCACCCTATTCCCTACATAGTGCACTACTTTAGACCAGAGCCCTATGGCACCCTATTCCCTACATAGTGCGCTACTTTAGACCAGAGCCCTATGGCACCCTATTCCCTACATAGTGCGCTACTTTAGACCAGAGCCCTATGGCACCCTATTCCCTACATAGTGCGCTACTTTAGACCAGAGCCCTATGGCACCCTATTCCCTACATAGTGCACTACTTTTGACCAGAGCTCTATGGACAACAGTCAACAGTAGTGCATTATAAATGGATAGGGGGCCATTTGGGACTACCCTAAACAGTCGCTATCTAACATCGGGACAGCCCTATTCCTTGTCCTGCGGTTGGTTTGAACAAGGCCTCGCTAGATTGTCATCAAATATGGACACACCCTTTTTTTTAGAAAAATGGCAGATATTTTCAGTTCAATTTGGATCCTTTCAAGCTAATGTTCAGTAAAAAAAATCACAAGGTTCGTAGAAGATTGACTGCTGTTAGATCAGAACGGAAAATAACACAAATATCATATTCATGTGTCGAACAAACAAACAAAGTGCCAAGACTTTTCAGGTGACATTCGAACAAACAAACCCCTTTGTGCTTGTTGTCACTCGCTACTTTAGGGATTACGGTATCTGAGGGATAATAACAAAGTGCCAAGACTTTTCAGGTGACATTCCAGGTGACTACCTCATGAAGCTGGTTGAGAGAATACCAAGAGTGTGCAAAGCTGTCATCAAGTCGAAAGGGTGGCAACTTGGAAGAATCTCAAATATAAAATATATTTTGATTTGTTTAACACTTGTTTTGGTTCCAACATGATTCCATATGTGTTATTTCATAGTTTTGATGTCTTCACTATTATTCTACAATGTAGAAAATAGTTTTAAGAAACTTTTTAAAAAACTTGAATGACTTGTGCCGGGTACTGTATGTGTTCTCCATTTGTTTCTAGTAGATGTACTATACTACTATATATAGCCTAGTGGTTAGTGTACCATACGGTTCAAGAGAAAATAGCCTAATTCATGAAAAAACATCTAATCAAAACTGGCATTATTTTCACTTGACTCTGCAAGTCTTTCAACAATTGACTGTGTTCACAACTGACACCAGGGGCGGCAGCGTAGCCTAGTGGTTAGAGCGTTGGACTAGTAACTGGAAGGTTGTGAGTTCAAACCCCAGAGCGGACAAGGTACAAATCTGTCGTTCTGCAGTTAACCCACTGTTCCCAATAATAAGAATGTGTTCTTAACTGACTTGCCTAGTTAAATAAAGGTAAAATAAAAAAATATATATATATTTTTTAACTGTAATGCAGTTGATTGGTGATGAGGACCTACCCCACACCTGCTGTTTTCAACTCTCTGGAGACAGCAGGGGCGGTCGAGATACTCTGAATGTGGTGCTACCTGTCCCACACCTGCTGTTTTCAACTCTCTGGAGACAGCAGGGGCGGTCGAGATACTCTGAATGATCGGCTATGAAAAGCCAACTGACATTTACTCCTGCGGTGCTGACCTGTTGCACCCTCAACAACCACTGTGATGATTATTATTTGACCCTGCTGGTCATCTATGAACATTTGAACATCTTGGCCATGTTCTGTTATAATCTCCACCCGGCACAGCCAGAAGAGGACTGGCCACCCCTCATAGCCTGGTTCCTCTCTAGGTTTCTTACTAGGTTCTAGGTTTCTTTCCTATCCACTGTGCTTCTACACCTGCATTGCTTGCTGTTTGGGGCTTTAGGCTGGGTTTCTGTACAGCATACTAGTTACTGTAGGTAGATACTAGTTACTGGAGGTAGAGGTGGGGGTAGGAGGTGCTGTTTGGGGTTTTAGGCTGGGTTTCTGTACAGCACTTTGAGACATCAGCTGATGTAAGAAGGGCTTTATAAATACATTTGATTTGATTTGATTTGAACATGTTGTTGTTGTTGTTGACATCAACACCATTATACTCAGATTTTAACCTCGACATCATGTTAAACACAGATATAAACACACATATAAACAATAGCCTAAATGAAATCAAATTGTTTTGGTCCCATACACGTGTTTAGCAGATGTTATTGCGGATGTAGAGAAATGCTTGTGTTTCGAGCTTCAACAGTGCAGTAATATATTGGCCGAGCTCCTATGTCAAGCGAGCTAGTAACTGTATTGTTAACTCATATAAATAGAGTCAGTAACTGTGTTGTTAACTCATATAAATAGAGTCAGTAACTGTGTTGTTAACTCATATAAATAGAGTCAGTAACTGTGTTGTTAACTCGTATAAATAGAGTCAGTAACTGTATTGTTAACTCATATAAATAGAGTCAGTAACTGTATTGTTAACTCATATAAATATAAATATAGCTAGTAACTGTGTTGTTAACTCGTATAAATATAGATAGAGCTAGTAACTGTGTTGTTAACTCATATAAATATAAATAGAGTCAGTAACTGTATTGTTAACTCATATAAATAGAGTCAGTAACTGTATTGTTAACTCATATAAATAGAGTCAGTAACTGTGTTGTTAACTCATATAAATAAAGTAACTGTATTGTTAACTCATATAAATAGAGTCAGTAACTGTGTTGTTAACTCATATAAATAGAGTCAGTAACTGTATTGTTAACTCATATAAATAGAGTCAGTAACTGTGTTGTTAACTCATATAAATAGAGTCAGTAACTGTGTTGTTAACTCATATAAATAGAGTCAGTAACTGTGTTGTTAACTCGTATAAATAGAGTCAGTAACTGTGTTGTTAACTCGTATAAATAGAGTCAGTAACTGTATTGTTAACTCATATAAATAGAGTCAGTAACTGTATTGTTAACTCATATAAATATAAATATAGCTAGTAACTGTGTTGTTAACTCGTATAAATATAGATAGAGCTAGTAACTGTGTTGTTAACTCATATAAATATAAATAGAGTCAGTAACTGTATTGTTAACTCATATAAATAGAGTCAGTAACTGTATTGTTAACTCATATAAATAGAGTCAGTAACTGTGTTGTTAACTCATATAAATAGAGTCAGTAACTGTATTGTTAACTCATATAAATAGAGTCAGTAACTGTGTTGTTAACTCATATAGATAGAGTCAGTAACTGTGTTGTTAACTCATATAAATAGAGTCAGTAACTGTATTGTTAACTCGTATAAATAGAGCTAGTAACTGTGTTGTTAACTCATATAGATAGAGTCAGTAACTGTGTTGTTAACTCATATAAATAGAGTCAGTAACTGTGTTGTTAACTCATATAAATAGAGTCAGTAACTGTGTTGTTAACTCATATAGATAGAGTCAGTAACTGTGTTGTTAACTCATATAAATAGAGTCAGTAACTGTGTTGTTAACTCGTATAAATAGAGCTAGTAACTGTGTTGTTAACTCATATAGATAGAGTCAGTAACTGTGTTGTTAACTCATATAAATAGAGTCAGTAACTGTGTTGTTAACTCATATAAATAGAGTCAGTAACTGTGTTGTTAACTCGTATAAATAGAGTCAGTAACTGTGTTGTTAACTCATATAAATAGAGTCAGTAACTGTGTTGTTAACTCGTATAAATAGAGTCAGTAACTGTGTTGTTAACTCGTATAAATAGAGTCAGTAACTGTGTTGTTAACTCGTATAAATAGAGTCAGTAACTGTGT